>NW_020954564.1:27639385-27677027 GCF_900497805.2 Vombatus ursinus
AAACAAACAAACAAACAAACAAACAAACAAACAAACAAACAAACAAACAAACAAACAAACAAACGTTTTTATTAAGTATCTGCTAAGTACCAGAGACTGGGCTGGGGGTAGAATTACAAAGAAAAAATGATAACATAGTTGACGTCCTCAAGGAGTTTAAAATCCATACCTCATTAACAATAAGTATTTGTGATCCCCAATCTATGATTGGGGATAATTGGAAATGACTAGATTTAGAATGAGGAAGATTTCAGTTTTAATCTTGCCTCAGATACTAGTTGTATTGCCTTGGGCAAGTCCCTTAACCTCTCTGGGTGGGCTTCAGTTTCCTCACTTACAAAATGAAGGTATTGGATTTGATGGCCTCCAAGATCCCTTCTAGTTCTAAACTTATGATACTACCTCCTACCTATCTGACCTCTCCTCCTACCTGTCTGATTGATCCTTCTGGTGGGGGTGTGACTATGTTATGGGAAAGGAGGGAACAAAACTATATGTTGTCAAACTAGAAATAACAAGACTTGGGAACTGATTAGATATATGGGTTGGATGAGACTGAAGAATCAAGAATGATACCAAGATTGTGAACCAGGAGATAAGAAGAATGGTAGTCTCTAAAGAATAATTGGGGGGACAGCAAGGTGGCACAGTGGATAGAGCACCGGCCCTGGAATCAGGAGGACCTGAGTTCAAATCCAGCTTCAGACACATAACACTTACTAGCTGTGTGACTCTGGGCAAGTCACTTAACCACAATTGCCTCACTAAAAAAAAAAAAAGAATGGGGAAATACATAATAAGGAAGTTTGGAAGAGGTTAGGTTTGGGAGGAAAATAGCAAGTTCCATTTTGGACATATTGAATTTGAGAAGCCAATGGACATTCAATTCAAATTGTCCAAGATGTAGTTTATAATTCAGAACTGGGGCTCATGAGGGAGATCTGGGAGTCATTTGTATATAGATTGTAATTAAACCCCTAGAGGGGTTTAATCCACCAAGTGAGAGACCATAGAAAGAAGAGAATAGGGCCCAGGAGAGAGCCAGGAGTCATACTCCCAGTTAGTGAATGTAACATAGTCTATAAATCAGCAACTTTAAAAAGTCTAAGAATTAGTGATCAGAGAATTAGAAGAACCAGGAGAGAGCAGTGTCATTAAAACCAAGAAAAGAGGCTTCAAAATAGATATTGCCTGTCCTTGAAACACCCTAACAACTCAGTTCCTCAAGAAATGAAAGGGTATTTGAGAGGAGTGGGTGATCAACAATGTCAAATACTTCAGGAAGGTCACAAGGATGAAGATCAAGAAGAGGCTGTTCTATACACCACCACTACTACCTCTTCTCTCTTCTGAAACTGCCAGCACCACTACTGAAACCTCCCTCATAAGCGCACATCTGAACTATTGTAATAGCCTGCTGGTTGGTCCTCTGCTTCAAGTGTCTCCCCACTCCAGTCCATCCTCCACTCATCTACCAAAGTGATCTTCCTAAAGCTCAGGTCTGACCATATCGTGTCCCTTTTTTCAATAAATTCCAGTGGCTATTAAGAAATCACTGGTAACTTTGGGAAGAGCAGTGTTAGCTGAGTTCTGAGGTCACAGGTCAGATTGCAAGGGGTGAAGAAGGGAGTGAGAAGAGAAGAAGTTGAGGCATGATGTGTAGCCAAATGAGGAAAAGCTGAAAATAAATGGATAAAGATAACTCATGAGTACGTAGAAGAAAAGATTTAAAATGTCTTGTGATCCTTCATGTGTTAAAATTAATTACTTTAAATCAAATAGTTACTAAACAAGATTGGATGTTGATGATGATGCTGAATGTTGTTTCTATAACTTTTAAATAGACAGATAGATAGATAAATGACTGAATGGAGAGAGAGAGAGAGAGAGAGAGAGAGAGAGAGAGAGAGAGAGAGAGAGAAATTTCCCAACTAGAAAGATAAGATAAGCCCCTGGATCAATGGTCCATATGGACAGACAAAAACGTTTGGTGGCAGCTAGGTGGTGAAGTAGATAGAGCACTGGACCTAGAGTTGGGAAGACCTGAGTTCAAATGTAACCTTAGACACTTATTAGCTATATGATCATGGGCAAGCTCACTTAATCTCTACTAGTTTCAAATGTCAAGTGGGGTTAACAATAGCATTACTTCCCATGCTTGTTGTGAGGCTCAAATGAAATAATATTTGTAAAGCTCTTAGCACACTGCCTGGCACATAGTAGGTGCTTAATAAATACTTGTTTCCTTCCTTCCTTCCCTCAGATCACCACTGTGTCCAATGGTGTGTCTGTCTTCTTTTACTTGGAAACATTCATTGCTTTAACTCACAGGCTACTGGCTGCAAAGTGTATCATCCTAAACGCGTCCTCCTTCCCCACTACAATAAGTCATTCTGTAGTGCCATGCTTCACTTAAAAACAAACAAACACCTTCTGTCTCCATCCTGGCTCAGCTTCAGCTTATTTAACACTACAACATATGTCATCTGCTTCTCTAAACAATCTAACATGAGCACAGCACTCTGGGATTGGTAATTTAGGCAAATGAAAAACAGTCTGCAGTCGGCATGCACATGAAATGACATTTAATTTGCTTTAAGTAGATGTTTCACTCTGCTCCTTCTCGTCTCCAATAACTGGAGACAGAAAAGGGTTTCCCTTTATTGACAGCCATCTCTACAGAGATGTCACTGAAGGAAGTTCTCCAGCAGGATTGACCAGAAAAGTCAAAATTGTTGAAATGGAGTTTGAAATTGGGTTCCTAGATTCTCTGAATGCACAACCTGCTGCCAAATAGAGCGCCCCGGGGTTCAATAGAGGTACTATTTGGCTATTCAAAAATCCATTATTCACCTATCAGATTGGCTAATATGACAAAAAAGAACAATTATGGATGTTGGAGGGGGTGTGGGAAAAATGAGACACTAAAGCACTGTTGGTGGAGTTGTGAACTGATCCAACCATTCTAGAGAGCAACTTGGAACTATGCCCAAATGGCTATAAAACTGTACATACTCTTTGAGCCAGCAATACCCCTTCTAGGTTATATCCCAAAAACATAAAAAAGTAGGGGGGGGACCTATTTATACAAAAATATTTATAGCAGCTCTTTTTGTGGTGACTAAGAATTAGAAATCTAAGGGATGCCCATGAATTGGGGAATGGCTAAACTCTGGTATATAATTGTGATGGAATATTATTGTGCTATAAGAAATGACAAGCAGGATGATTTTAGAAAAATCTGGAAAGACTTTACATAAACTGATACAAAGTGAAGGGAACAGAACCAAGAGAACATTATACACAGTAACAACAATATTGTATGATGAACTATGAATGACTTAGCTATTCTCAGCAACACAATGATCCAAGACCACCCAAAAGGACTAATGATGAAGCATACTATCTGCCTCCAGAGAAAGAGCTAGTACTGTTTTCTTCAGACTGAAACATGCTATTTTTCACTTTCTTTCATTCTTTTTTTTGAGTCTTCTTGTACAAAATGGCTTGTGTGGGAAGGTTTTATATGATTACATATGCATAATACATATCTGATTGCTTACCATGTCAGGGAGGAGCAGGGGAGGAAGAGAGGGGTCGAATTTAGAACTCAAACCTTTTTTTTAAAATGTTAAAAAATTGTTTTAACATGTAATTGGGGAAAAATAAAATACATTAAATTAAATATCTTTTTTAAAAATTAATTTATTTTTAGTTTTCAACATTCTCTTCCGTTAGCTTTTGAGTTTTAAATTTTCTCCCCCCCCCAAGATGGTGTACAATCTGATATAGGCTCTACATATACATTCCTATTAAACAAATTTTACATTTAGTCATGTTGTAAGAATTAGAACCAATAGGAGGAACCACAAGAAAGAAGAAACAAAACAAAACAAAACAGAAGAAAAAAAGAGCAAATAGTATGCTTCGATCTGTATTCAGACTTCACAGTTCTTTCCCTGGATGTGGATAGCATTTTCAATCATGAGACCTTTGGAGATGTCTTAGATGCTTGCATTGCTGTGAGGAGCCAAGTCTGTCAAAGTTAGTCATCACACAACGTGGCCGTTACTGTGTACAACGTTCTCCTGGTTCTGCTCACTTCACTCAGCATCAGACCATACAAGTCTTTCCAGGTTTTTCTGAAGTCTGCCTGCTCATCATTTCTTATAACACAATAGTATTTCATTACCTTCATATACCACAACTTACTCAGTCATTCTCCAATTGATGGGCATCCCCTCAATTTCCAATTCTTTGCCACAACAGAAAGAGCTGCTATAAATATTTTTGTGCATGTGGGTCCTTTTCCCATTTTTATGATGTCTTTGGGATACAGCCCTAGAAGTGCTATTGCTGGGTCAAAGGGTATGCACAGTTTTATAGCCTTTTGGGTATAGTTCCATATTGCTCTCCAGAATGGTTGGATCATTTCACAACTCCATACTGGTTCATTTTTAAAGGAATCTTGAATGATCTTGATATGTAGATGGATAACAACTTGTCGTAAAAGAGTCTTTAGTCACTGTTTTATTCTACTGAGTTGAATGCTTTTTCATAATAGATAAACAAAAAGAATGAGATGTTGTAGTCTCTACATGTTTCAGTTCATTGTGAGAAGGTAAAAGCATGGTCTGTTATTGAATATCATTTGTGAAAGCCTGCTTGTTCTCTACTAATACCCTCATTGAAGATGGCTACAATCTATGAATAGAATGCCTTCTTCATAGAAAGCTAAGCACTTAGCAAATTTCCTTACTCTGTCTGAAGCCACTAAGGAACCATGCAACCTCACTGGCTCCCTTCTCCAGTGCTGGCTAAACTTTCACTCATTCCCCTTGGTTCACTGGTCAAGGTGGAAGAGTTGTAATACTCTTTGCTCCTTATTGCCACTTCTAGTTCTCACCCTATCTCCATCACTCAGTAACCTCTCGTCCTTTGAGGTCCATGCTATTCATATCTATCACCCAACTGAAATCCTAGTAGCTGTTGTCTGTAGACCTCCAGGTCACTTCTTTAGCAAGTTCAAGACCTGGCTCACAATTTTTCTCTCCTCCTCAACTCCTACCCTCAAACTAGCAGATTCCAAAATACATATTGACTCTCAAACATCCTAACCACTCAGGTCTTCAACCTACTCACTTCCCATGACCTACTCCTTCAACCCACCTCAGCCATACACAATGATAGTCTTACCCTTGACCTTGCCATTAATGCCATTTGCCACCTCCATGTTCAAGAATGCTGAAATCCCCTTATCTAACCATAATTTGTTGGCTTTCCATGTCTGCATTTTCTTACCAAGCCCTACAGTTTATATATGCTGGAACCTCTAATCCCTCAATCCTTCAGTTCTCTCCCAGGCCATCTCCTCTGCACTAGCTACTCTCCCCTTTTTTTCCCATCTTGACCCCTTGAAGAACCAGTTCAAATTTACTCTGTCCTCTTCTGTTGAGTTCCTGGCCCCCTTATCATATTGACAATTTCATTCTACCAAGACTCAGCCTTGGATCACTCCCACCATCTGCTGCCTTTGCTCCTACACACATGCTACTGAATTAAGGTAGAGAAAATCATGCAACCATTCCGTGTCCACTACAAATTTATATTATGCAACTTCAGCTCACTGCTGCAGATAAATCCTTCTGCACCTCCTTTATCAACTCACTACTCCACTCTCCACAGTGACTCTTCTAAATCTTTTTATCCCTCCTCAAACTTCCCCTGGCTCCTCCACCTCTCCCCACACTCTCAGTCAATAACCTTGCCTCTTATTTTATTGAAAAAAATTAGGCCATTTGCTAAGAGCTTCCTCTTCTCCCCTTTTGCTCTTCGAATATGATTCAGTTGCCTTCTGATGCTGTATCTTCTTTCACTCCTATTTCAAAAGAAGCTATAGCCTTATTCTTCATTAAGGTTAACACCTCTACCCACACAAGTGGTCCCATTGCATCTAGGCTCCTCCAACAGATTGCCTTCTCTGTCATCCTTAGTCTAACACTTATCTTCAATCTCTCCCTATCTATTGGATCCTTCTTTACTCACTACATCTATGCTCATGTCTTCCCCCATCCTCAAAAAACCTCTCATTTAATTCTTGTATCTAGGTGGTGCAGCATATAGAGTCCTGAACCTGAAGTCAGGATGACTGAGTTCAAATTCAATCTCAGACATTTAGTCTGGGCAAGCCACTTAATAGGGGGTAATAATGACACCTATCTCCCAAGGTTGTTGTGAGGATCAAATGAGATAATATTTATAAAGTGTTTAGCACAGTGTTTGGCACATAGCAAGCATTACATAAATGTTAGCTATCTTTTCCATCATGATCATCATCTCTTCTGCCCTTTGTGGCCAAAGTCCTTGAAAAGACCATCTACAATAGTTACCTCTGCTTTCTCTTCTCTCACTTCTTAATCCTTTACAATCTTGCTTCTGACTTCATAATTCTACTACAACAGTTCTCTCCAAAGTTATCAATCATGTCCTAATTGCTGAATCCAATGGCCTTTTCTCAATCTTCATTCTTCTTGATTTTTCTGAAGCCTTTGACTCAGTTAATCATCTGTTTCTCTTTGACATTCTCTCCTTTCTAGGTTTTTGGAACACCATTCTTCCCTAGTTCTCCTCCTACATACCAGACACTTCCTTCTCAGTCTCCTTTGCTGGATCCTCATTTAGATCTTCCCTCTAACCATAGGCGTCCCACAGGGATTCTGTTCTGACTCCTCTTCTCCTTCTATACTACTTAATTTGGTGGTCTCATTGGCTCCCATGGATTTAATTACCATCTTTAATTACTATCTCTATTATGTTTCTCCAATCTGTCTATTCTGCCATATCCTCTGTGCTATCTTCTAGTCTCACATCTTCAATTGTCTTTTAGACAACTAAAACTTGATGTCCCATAGACATCTTAAATTAAACATATCCAAAACTGAACTCATTATCTCTCCCCCAAACCTTCCTCCTCCACACTTCCCTGTGACTGTTAAGGGCAATACCATCTTCCCAGTCTCTCAGGCTTATAACCCAAGAGCCATTGTCGACTTCTCACTATTCCTCATCCTCTATATCCAATCTATTGACAAGGCCTGTTGATTTCACCTTTGCAGCATCTCTCAAATATGACCCCTTCTCTCCTCTGACACTGCAATCACTCTAGTACAGGCCATCATCACCTCATGCCTTGACAATTGAAATAGCCTGCTCATGGATCTGCCTGCCTCAAGTCTCTCCCCACTCCATTCTCCCCATCTTCCATTCAACCACCAAAGTGATTTGCCTAAAGTGCAGGTTTGACCATGTCACTTCCCTCTTTAATAAACTCCAGTGGCTCCCAATCTCCTCCAGAATTAAATACAAAATCTTTTGTTTAGCATTCAAAGCCTTTCATAACCTAACCCCTCCATCATCTTTCCAGACTTCTTCTACCTTACTTGTCACTACATACTTTTCAATCCAGTGCTATTCCACAAACAAGACATTCCACCTCTTAACTCTGGGCATTTTCTCCAGCTCCTCCTCGTACCTAGAATGTTCTTCCTCCTCATCTCCACCTGGCTTCCTTCAAATCCCAACTAAAATCCCATCTTCTACAGTAAGCCTTCCTCAACTCCACTAATTTCTAATTATTTCCTATATATCCTGCATATAGCTTGTTTGTACATATTTGTTTGTTTGTTTCCCCCTTAAATTGTGAACTCATTGAAAACAGGGTTTGTCTTTTGCCTCTCATATCCTCAGCACTTAGCACAGTGCCTGACATATAGTAGGTGCTTAATAAATGTTTATTTATTGACTGACTGAGAAGCAAGATGGCAAAATATAATTTCATGTAATTAGTTATTAATCAATATGATATTAGAAAGAGTCCTTGTACTTATGGAGCTTACAGTCTAGTTGAAAAGATAAATCATATTGTGTATGAAAAGCTAAATAACAATATGAAAGAAATAACACCTCTAGGGAATTCATAATTATTTTCCATATTAATTTCATCTGTATATCTTTGAGAGGGAAGCTTTCTACCAAGCCCTTTTGGCCATAGCAGTCAACCTCTATTCATTAATTAACTCCACATTTCCTGGCCTACTACCACAAAACAGACCTCTAGCATAACATGGGCCTTTTTAAGTGCACAGATGTTACAACAAAGTTATTTTACAAATATCACCTATTCCTTTGCTAAAGAAGGTAGCAGGTAGCAAAGCCAAGATTGGAACCCAAAGATAATAACCAAATGTTCTGAATTTCATGGAGTTGTATATGTATCTGACACTCAGGGGATGGGTTATTATTTGTTTAAAGAGGCTATGGCTTGAAACTGGGGTCTCAAACTTTCACAACAGGAGTTGACAGGAATTTACTTAAATAGCAATGACTAAATTGTCATTGAAGGAGAAACAAAGAAAGGAGTTCCAAAGGTGGATTTCACTGAGGGGATTCTCGCCTTCTAGCTCATGTATAGATGTGGGTTTGATTCACAAAAGAGATAAAATGGTCATGAGACTATCAGATAGATTCTTAAAGAGTCATCAATATCCCCCTATGTAGAAGAGGCTGTATAGCATCTTTATTAATAATAATGATGGTAGTACTTTTATGTAGCACTTTAAGGTTTAAAAAGTGTTTCACAAATATTATCTCATTTTATCTATACAACCATACTGGGAGGTAGATGCTATTATCCCTACTTTGTAGATGGAAAACTGAGGCAGACAGAGGTTAAGTGATTTGCCTGGTGCCACACAATTAGTGAGTGTCTGAGGCTAGATCTGAACTCAGATCTTTCTGACTCCAGGCCCAGCGCTCTATCCACACATCACCTAACTGCCTCTAATTTACTAGAGAACCATCAGATAGCAGTAAAAGCTCAGATGAGAGTTAATAGAAAAGTAACAGAGTTTTTTCCTTGAAGTATCACATGGAGGTTTATAAACTATGGTTTTGAACAAATGTGTAGTAGCAACATTAATAATAATAAATGAATTTATAGAGTACGTTAAGATTTGCAAAGTGTTTTGCAGATCTTAATCTCATTTGACCTTCAAAACATTCCTAGAATATATGTATTATTGCATTAGAGTCATATAGGTTTTATTACATTATCTCAATACTTCAGATGAGGAAACTAAGTTGGACAAGTTAAGTAGTACACCCAGGGTCTCACAGCTAGTAAGTATCTAAGGAATGGTTTTAATTCAACCCTTCCTAACTCTATCAGTCTATCCAATACTACCCCAGTTTTCAATCACCTCTATTTAATTAGTTTTTAACCAAACCAGAAGGTGAATTAATTCAAATCAAAGGCACTGAATTAAACAAAATATCAAAGGAAATAACATGGAAAATTTCCTACATGCATACATAAGCATGTTCTTCCTTGTAAAGATATTAATGTCCATTGAAAAACTGTTTTTTCTACTGCACTACCATCTTCTGCTTATCTGATGAATTGTAGTTGCCTTGTGACCTTTCCTCCATAGAGGAATATTGATATCTCTTTTTGTGATTCAGGGTTATTTCAGCTCTTTTATGCATCAGACCCACAACCATACCCAGGCAGTATATTCCTTCAAACCTAACCAATCCTTTGAATTGAGTTGGGATGACTAAATTAGTTTCAACTTGCACTGTGACCCTGGCACCAAACTAACACTAAGGTTATGCAAACTATCTTGAAGCTTCATTTAACAAGACTGGAGAGGTCAGACAAACTTTCTCCTGAATTCCTGCAACTGCATCCAAATCATTGCTCACCCAAATTGCTAGTCTCCCTAACTTTGTAAAATGAGAGTTCTGAGCTTAAGATAAATGACTACAGGTTCACAGAATTTAGAGCTAAAAGGGACCTTATAGATCATCGGGAGTCCAGGCCTTTTATTGATTAATTGATGAAGAAACTGAGGCCTAGTGAGGGTGTGACTTTCCCAGGCAGAGTTAAGATTCAAGTTTATATCCCCCTCAATCCAAATCAACTGTACTCTAATTATTTATCAAATCCAACCTACAATAAATAAATGTACAGGAGCCTCAGATCTGTTACTTCCATAATGTGGAAGGTCCTTCTTTTGCATGCCCATTGCCTCCCTGAAACCTCCGGGCAGCCTAGGGAAATTGCCCTGATTTTCCATACCCTCAGAATCATTCTGCCCAAAATAAAGCCAACAAATCTTAAGCACAAAGCAAGGGCTGAAACTGGATTGTGATACACCCCAAAGCTGAGGTGAATCAAAGGAAGAACTATAGCCAAAAGAAGTTTCTTTCTGGTATGACCAAATCTTCTGTGAGACCTAAGTGACTGTAGGAGAGACTTGGAAATGAGATACACAGCAGACACCTGCCAAGAGGCAGCAGGCTCTGATTTGAGACCTCGTTCTAGCTGTCCTCTCTGCCTAGTCACACTGAGAATCCATTCAACCCAAGGACAGAGCCCCCTTCTAGGCTATCTCCCTTAGAATCTGAGCTTCTCTGGCCAAGAGTGCCCTGGACAATTACTGCCTGGACCCTTAATTCCTCTAAACTCTGCTTGGTCAAAGAGAGATTGATCCTGACCCAACAACAAACAGCTTGGGCGAGGAAGGAGGGCAGCTAAAGAAAAGAAAATGCTGCAAAGGAAGTATGGTCAGTAGCTTGAGGACTAGCGTCTGATCTAAGAAGCAGAAAAGAGAAATTGGTGTCAAGTTCTGCTAGTACCGTGGCTACCCCTGTAAGGATCTAACTGCTATAACTTCTCCAAGTTACCCTATGAGAAAGCTTGCTATTTCCTGCAGAGTATAAAAAGCTAATTTATCTGATTCTCAGATAAGTAAATTCTAACCTATCTGCATCTAGGGGTGAGAGCTAAATAGGCCAAAAAACAGAGTTTACAGGTCTATGGATGAAAGAATGGGGGGGGGGAATATATATATATATATGCCTATGTGAGTATATATGTATTTTCAAAATATGTATGTGCAAATATATACACACGTGTATATGTATTGTGTTTATATATGCATAAACATATTTTGTGACTATTATATCTCTATATATACACATATGTATTTTTAAAATACATTCATATAACTACATGTATATATACATGCATACATATGTACATATGTATACACACACACATAGATATAAAGGGCAGCTAGGTGGTCTAATGAAGAGAGTAGTAGACTTGGAGTCAGGAAGACCTGAGTTAAAGTCGGGTTTCAGACACTTATTAACTGTACCACCCTAGGCAAGATACTTAACTGCTCTCAGCCTCAGTTTCCTCATCTGTAAAATGGGGGTAATAATAGCACCTGCCTCCCACAGTTGTTGTAAGAATCAAATGAGACAACACATGAAGCTTTTGCAAACCTTAAACACTACATAAATGCTAGCTCTTATTATTATATAAAGTTGAAGAACTAATTGGCCCTGTTAAATTGCAGCAGGTAAACAGAGAGGATTAATACTTTGTCCTTATCTCTCCTTAATGAACTTTGTGGGCAAGTGTAGGTTTGCATGTGGAGGAGGAGGTGAGCACCCACAAGGAGAGAGAACCTTATGATCAGAAGACCTAAGTTCAGGTTCCAGCTTGGTCACTAATGGTGTGGCTTTGGGCAAACTGTGCAATTTGTGAAGACTAGAAGTTGCAGAGAAGATACTGACCCACCTTGGTAGATGGAGTTTTCTCACCTGGGAGTTCCCTGTACCAATGAAACCATAAGTGCCACTCCTATCACTCATAACAGGATGCATTTTAATTCAAAGGGAAAACATGGGTAGAACAAGTTTTACTAGGAGAAAATTATAAGGGGCAAAATGTGAATATTTTCTTCGAGCTTTTATCTCAAGATCTCAAACAAACTGAGAGATGAAAAACAATTTAGTTATGAGTGATTGTCTGTCCCTAATTTGGCATATTTTATTTAATAGTATTTAGTAACTTTGTGGAATTTGGGGAAGGAGGAAAAGAAATATATGCCTACAGGCCCAAAGGCAGGACCCTCCAAGCATTGTGAATACCTTCAGGAGCAAAATTGCTCGAATGCAAAGCGCTAACCAATAACGACAGGGTTTACCAAGAGCACAGGTAAAGCCCTTCTGTGCTCTTGGGTTTCTAAGTGTTCCTGAACATTGTCAGCCATGTGGAGCTATGTGGAGATCATCAAGGCCCACTCCTGCAGAATTATTAGCATGCTGCTGCAACATAGTTTTCTTCTCTTCTCTCAGAATTATTCAGGAACTTATTTGTACCCCAGTTCTGTTTGGTGCCATAAATATACATATTTATCAAAACACTTCTTAACTCTGACACCACATACTTTAAGACACTTTCCCATTTGTAGATAATCAGCACTTCATGAATATTGGATTTTACCATTCACTTCATTAGCCTTGTTGTTGTTTTTATCCACTGGAGAAAGGTCAGAAAGCAATGATCTAAATTCTCCTAAAAAATGAAGATGGATAAACACCAGTGACCTTGAACGGCAGGTTCTTGGGCTAGGCATATTGACTTTTAAGTGAATACTAAAACATTTTGAGAGAAACTATGGTATAATGGAAAGACAGCTGGACTGAAAAATCAGATGGGCCTGCCTAGGTTCAAATTCTGCCTCCAACATTTACTAGCTGGGTGACTCTGGGAAAGTCATTTAATCTTTCTAAGCCTCAGTTTCCTCATTTGCAAGTTGGGAATAATAATAGCCTCTAACTCACAGGATTATTGCAAGGATCAAATGAGATAATATATGAAAAGTATTGTGTAAACGTTAAAGGACCGTATAAACATTAGACACTATTATGAAGTAAGTGCTTAATACAGCAGATGTCTGTTTAGTGCCTATCTTTGCCTGTCTCTTCCCCTGTTCTTTTCATGTTACTGAGTTTTCCCCCACCCCAATCATTCTTGCATCTTCTACTCAATCAGCCCTGCCTATTAGCTATTTCTGGTCTAAGTGGTATTAGAACTTCAATTGCAAGTATTCACAAAAAAACACAAATAAATAACTAGTAAGATGCCCAGATAAGGGGCTGCATCCCATTGTTGAAATTCTCCCCAACAGATAAGTCCATGTCACGATATCTCCTGAGGATGGACACACACAGACTAATAACACACCCTAGTGTTAATTCCTCCAGAGACCAGGCCAATTGAAATTCATATATTGCAGTAAGAGTGGAATTGAAGATGGTTTCCACAGCAACTGTAAGCCCAAAGCTCTCAAAACTCTTCCCCTAACTGGGCTACTTTCAATCCAAATTTTAAAAAAAAGCAGGGATTGAAATCCGGAATCTGAAAATATATAGAAATTGAAACAAGCACCTGAATTCTGAAAAGCAGAAAAAGAAACAGGAGAGTATCTCTGAGAAGGCTAAAGTTAGAATCCAATAGTATTTCAGAGTTGGAAGAAACTTCAGAGATCATCTAACCCAATATTCCAATCAATCAATAAATTTTTATTAAGTGCCTACCATATGCCAGACAACATGCTAGAGACTGGGCATGTCAACATGAAATCGAAATAGTCTCTGCCCTCAAGAAGCTTACATTCTATTGGAGAAACAGCATTTCGATATAGATAGATGATAGGTAGGCAGTTAGATGTCAGATTTGTAAGTTGTTATTATTATAAAAAGATAGATATGTAAGTTGTCATTATGAAAGATAGATAGATAGGTTTTATTGTTTTATTGATTTCTAGATTAGAGAAAGTGGTGGGGGAAAAGGTTAACAACGAAAATTAAACTTAAAGCGTGTCCTGCATAGATTTTTTTCTGCGAGACTTGGTTGTTAAACATTTACAAGCACAGCACTGTATATACGCATCTACAAAATAAATATTTGATGATGGAGGAAGGCACTATCATCTGGGGGGACTAGGAAAGGCTTCATTTAAGTTAGGTCAAATATCTGTTGAGTTAGATAGGCTCTGAGTACTCCCTTCCAACTCTGAGGTTATATACTCCTGTGAAACTGAAGCCCTAAGAGGGAAAAGCATTTGTCCAAGGTCATACAAGCAGGCTGAGGCAGCCCATGATTCAGCCCCTAACCTTGCCTAAAGGGCTGTCCCCACTGCATCACAGCTGCTTCAGTTTGTTCAACAAGTGTAAATTGAAAGACTCCAGTCCTTCACTTGACACAGCTAACCTGGAGGACCTTACAGTCCACCTAGGGAGACAACTTGAATCCACATGTGACAATTCCCCACAATACCAGGCTGTAAGTATTGAGTGAAGGGTGTTGACCCCAGGAAGGAAGAAGTACAAGGCATGAGGAGCTCCATTTTCTCCCTCTCCCCTGTCTCTGAGGCTCTCTCTCTAACAGGGCTCTGGCCCTTTTGGGAATTGCTGCTCTGGTAGGTGACTAGCAAAGTGAATCCAAAAGCTTCACCTCTCTGTAGGGAAGATACACATACTCTCTGGAGCACATAAAAATACACGTAGGCTCTACTCTGGTTGTTCTCTCTGCACCAACCCCAAGGAAGGGACTTGATTTAACAAGGCTTGAGGCTCCCAAGCATCCCAAGCATCTGAGTAAACATGTCCCCCAGGATAGATATCATAAAGAACACACAGATGCTTCTCTTCCTGAGACTATCAAATACCAGAGATCCTTGTTTTCTTGCTGGTGCAGGGGCAGGTGAATGAAGAACCAAGGGGCAGCCCAAAATGGCCAGAATTGCATTGAGAAGTTGTCTGCTCTCCTCCCTCCACCACAGCTCCATGACCAAGCCCCAAGGTTTGAGGCAAGGCGGGGAGGACTATAGGCCTCCAAAAGCAGCCATAAAACCCCAAGGCTTTGCCTCAGTCAGTTCCTGTACTTCAGGAAAAAAAAATGGATCCCAAGCTTCAAGCTAGAAAATTGACAGGAATTATCTACCTTCCTCATATTCTTTCCTCTCTAGAATTCCCAGACCCTGTTCTCTCCTGGTTCTCCTCCCATGTATCTGACCACTCTTCCTCAGTCTCCTTTGCTGGTCTATCATCCATCTCCCATGAATGAAGGATAAGTATACTCAGCTGCATTCTCTTTCTCCTTGGTGATTCATCTACTAATTCCCATCCAGTCTTCCACTCTACACATCTTGCCATCTACCCTGCCACTGTCTTTGCCACTGTCCCCCTTCTCCACACTTGGAATAGTGTCCTCTAGACTAGACCTTCAGAGACTTTGCCCCTTCCCTGTGAGAGTTAATCCGTCCAGTTTGTTAGCTATAGTCTCTGGATAAGATATCCTGATTGGTGAGTGAATGCAGATTTACCTAACACCAACCTAGTGACTCCCACATCAAAATGCCCTTGCCTAGCCATCACTCCTATCCTGTATGTACTGTCTCCCCTGGTGGATTATGAGCTCTTTGAAGGCAGGGACTGTTTTATTGTTGTATTTGCATCTTCAGTGCTGGCACATAGCAGTTGCTTAATAAATGTTTTCTTTTTTCATTCATTCACTGACCCCTATGACTACAGTTATTAATTCTGTGCAGGATGATTCCCAAATCTCTAAATCTGGCTGTAATCTTCCTAGGTTCTAATCCTGTATCTCCAATAGTTTCCTGAACCTTTTCATCTAGATGTCCCACCAGAACCTCAAATTCAACATCCTCAGAATGCAACTATTCATCTCTCCTGCCTGCTCCTCCTTCAAATTTCCCTATTCCTATAGATGGCACCACTATGCTGCAATCACTCAAGCTCCAAAATTTCTAGTTTTCTTTGACTTTTCCTCCACATCTCCATCCACCACCACTCACCAAGTGCTCTTGATTTTGTATACACACTTCTTGTATCTGTCCCTTCTGCCCCCTCATGGGCATGGACACCATCCCAGTTCATGCACTCACTACCTCTTGCCTCTAATTATCATACACTGCTAATTAGTCTCCTTGACTTCAGTCTCTCCTCCAATGGATATATGATCTCATCAATGTGCATACTACTGAGAAAAATGCAGATCACAGTCAATCCATGCCTACCCATCCTGTGTGCCCTCCCATGAATCTAACACAGAAGCTGCCCAACCCACTGGGGGTCTTCTTCTCATTCTCTTGGCACTGTACACGACGTGAACCTATCCCTTTATCTTGCTATATAGCCAAATTGTCTTTTTTTTCCTATCATACATTTCTCTGAGACCATTCTTTTATACTAGTTCTCTTGCATAATTCCTCATCAAAGGATGGACAACACAACCCATCCATGATCAACTCAGCTGCTAAAACAATCTTGTTAAAAGAAAAATTCTGGTTTCCCCCTGGTCAATTAAACTCAAGAAATAAGACAAAACAAATTTATTGGCACCTCAAGGCATCAGGCAGTTGTGTGCCTAACCTGAATTTCAACTTCAAGCTTCTTTAATTAGACCAGAGTAAAGAGATTTACATATGAAGGCAAGACGATCCTGATTGATAGACCTTTCAATGAAGAAGCAGGATTAGTGTCAACTTTTTTGAGTCATTTCAGTCATGTTCAGTTGGGGTTTTCTTGGTAAAGATGCTGGAGTGGGTTGCCATTTCCTCCTCCAGCTCATTTTACAGATGAAGAACTGAGGCAAACAGGGTTAAGTAAGTGACTTGCCCTGGGTCATACAGCTAGTGTCAAGTGTCTAAGGCCAGATTTGAACTCAGATCCTTCTGACTCCAAGGCTGGAGCTCTATCTACTGCACCACCTAGCTGCCCCTAGAGTAGGAAGTCTCTTTTGCCTCTTTTTGTATCCCTAGTGCTTAGCACAGTACCTGGCACATAGTAGGTACTTAATAAATGTTTATTGAATTGAATTATATTACATCCCCCATTAGACTATAAACTCCTTGAGGTCAGGTAGTGTACCATTTTTTTTTCATCTCTGTATTGCCCTTGCAACATGATGCCTTGAATTAATAAATATTGGTTGAATTGAATTTTTTGTGAATGACTTCATTGGCAGTTTAACTTAAGTCCAAATCCAGGGTTCTTTTCACTACACTACATTCACTGTATGCAGAATACATTCTGCATTGTCCATGAAACTGCCTAACTCTATGGTTTGTTCTCTCACCCACACGAGAGGCATTATGGCGAGGTGAAAGGCATTCTCAACTAAGTTTCAGTAAACTTGGGTTCTTAATCTCATTTGACTAGACTCACTATGTAACCTGAAGTCACTTAACCAGTGTCTCTCTCTCTCTCTCTCTCTGTCTCTCTCTCTCTCTCTCTCTCTCTCTCTTTCTCTCTCTTTCTCTCTCTCTCACTCTCCCCATATATATATGTGTGTATGTATGTACGCATGTATATATACTCATACATATACATATATGTATATATATGCACATAATAACTATTATAAGTATTATTATCATTAATAATATTAAGAATAATACCTGTCCCATTCTCTCATGAAATTATAGTGAGACTCAGAACAAGAGAATCCATGAGCTTTGAGAAATACAAAGAATTAAGATCTATTTGAGTGGTTATCTTTTTTTTAATTTTTCACTAGGGAAACAAGGAAACAAGCATTTTATTAAGTTCCTACTATGTACCAGACACTCTGCTAAGCACTTTACAAATATTATCTCACTTGCTTCACTGAGAGTTCAGCAGCAGGATGACCCTCTTATGCCAAGAATAATAGTCTGGAAGTACTGAAACAATACCACTACCACCAACATCATCCCTTCATTCAAAAGAAGAGAAAATTGAAATTCAAAGGAAGAAAGAATCTAGTCAAGGTCACACAGACAATCAATGGCGTAGCTAGGATTTGAACCCAGGGCTTCAGACTCCATATCCACCATTCTTTCTGCTATACATTGCTGCCTTTGTGCAACTCAGACATCTGTCTGGAGCTCCTACTTGAAAAAGCACTACATAGGTTCTAGCACATTTTTATAGAAGCTGATTGTTAATGAGCTGGAAAGTGAAGGAATCAAAGCTATTATGATCTCTATAAGAAAGCATTCTTAATTCATGGATCATTTACTATTGATTATTGAAACAAACGCTATTGTGCATGCCCTATGGCTGGCTTTAAAGCCTCCATATCTTTGAAGCTTTTAATTTATTTGGAAGCACTGTAATAGGTGGCAGATCACAATTACTTCCTTCAGTACTCCCTGTAATCAAGATAAATTATCTTGGTATTGATGTAAATGGGATATGAAAATCCACAGAGTTCTCTTGAGGAGCATAAATGATACATTATTCTCGCCACATTTGAATTTTGTAGCAAAATCATTTTGGGGTCAATCATAAAACATTCCTTCAAACT
The DNA here is from genome assembly GCF_900497805.2 of Vombatus ursinus. Lineage (NCBI taxonomy): Eukaryota > Metazoa > Chordata > Mammalia > Diprotodontia > Vombatidae > Vombatus > Vombatus ursinus. Next base: position 27,657,618 of record NW_020954564.1, read on the forward strand.
TTTCTCTCCATCTTGAATCTCTCCATCACCACCAGATAGAGCTGGTGAATTATACAGGCAAAGCATCATATAATCATGAGCTAAATTGTTCCTATTATTATAATGGCTCACCCCTCTCTGTGCCATTTTCATTCTTTCACACCTATTGGATAAAAGTTATAGGAAAATGGACTTAGCTCAGTATAAGGAAAAACCTGCTAATGGTTAGAGCTGTCTAACAAAGGAAAGTAAGATCATGAAGCCTAGTGAGATAATAAAGTCCCTGTCACGGGAGGGGTTCAAGCAGATGCTGGAAGATCATCAATCTGATATGTTGTAGATGTTTGACATCAAATATACTGGTAAGGAAGGAATATCTGTATGCCTGAGACTAAAGGGGACATGCAGCTGCCAGATATTTCCTGGATCTATTCAAGGGCACCAGGAAATAGGCTCAGTTTTACAGATGATTATAGAGTGGTCAAAAACTACCCTAAAGGCAGTGAAGGAAGTATTCTGCACAGAGAGTCACTATATGTGTTTAATGAAAGGGGTAGGAACAGAGAGGAGAGGGGAAGAGAGGAAATGGGAAGAGAGGGGTCAAGAAGAAAGGGGGAGAGAGGAGAGGAAAGATGACTAGGGTTTGTTGGTAGATTGCTTTAGTCCCTTTCTAGGTTAGGTTGGATGGACCAAAGGCACCTTTTTTTCCCCAGAAGGGAATTGTGATGTAGAGTTTCCTGCCTGAAGGCAGATATTCAGAAACCCAAAGCCTTCAGAGAACATGCTTTCTGTTAAAGTGAGAGATTAGGGGAGGCATCACATTATCCCAAGGTCAGGACTGGTCCTAAATATTGGCTGAGTTCACAAATGCCACATGCCACAATTTAAGGAGTAGAGAAAACTCTCACTTCATTCTAAATATTTCCCACACCAACCTAGTTCAGTGCTCAAACTTCCAGACCATTATTAACTGGTTAACAGTATGAAGGGCACTGACTTCTCATGAGCTCACCCCTTTTGTGCTCTAGACACTCTGGAAGACAAATTAAAGGCTCAAGCCTTAGCGCCTTAGACCAATAAAGTTAGCTTCCTTGCCTTTTAGGGGGGAAAATAGCCCATCCTTAATAGACAGTACTGCTACTACAAATCAAAAGTAATCAGAACCAAGAAAACAAGAAACACAATAATTACAATGGAAATGGAAAAGAACAATAGCAACATTGAAATTAAGCTAAGTAGTAAAATAGTTGTAGAACAAAGCTGTGTAATTATAATAACCAAACTTGGGCACAAGAGATATGAGATTGTACCTCCCTCCCTTCTTCTACGTAGAGGTGAAGGACTATGGATATGGAACACTGAATATATATACTGTCAGACTCGATCGATGTGCTGGTTAGTCTTGTTTTTTGTTTTTTCGGGTTTTTTTGTTGGTTAGTTTTGCTAAATAGTTCTTTTTCTCTCTCTTTTTTTTACTCTTTGTCACTAAGGAATAATGGAATGATTTCCTGAGCAGGAGAGAGAACTGAAAGGGGTATAATAATGGAAGGGATCAATAAAAAAAATTTTTAAATATAAAATTAAATACCCTAAATGAAATGACCCTTAATCTTTTTGCCTTCAGCATATTAGCAGGGATATTCTTATAACAATATTGACATTTTGAGGGGAGGAGATTCTAAATAAGAAGCTTTCAATGGGTATAGAAGTTGGGGAGAATAGATTCTAATAGACCCCAATAAAGGAGGTAGCATGAGTTCACTACCTAAGGTGATTCCTCCTGTCCTCCTCAAGACAAACTATGAAAAATAATGTGAAGAAACCAAAGAGGTTTGACCTACATCAGGAGGTCAAGGGGGTGGGAGAATGTGACATAGAGAAGGGAATTAGGAATGCAAATTCTCAATGACCATGTTTTTTAAATTCTCTAACTTAAATAGTTAAAGAAATACAAACTAAAACAGCTCTCAGAGTTTTTTTTCCCTTATGCCTAATTTGGCAACTAGGTGACTAACTGGACCTGGACTCAGAAAGATGTAGGTTCAAATTTGGTTTCAGACACTTACTACCATGGGCAAGGGACTTAACCTCTGTTTGCTTCAGTCTCCTCATCTGAAAAATGGGGATATCAGTAGCATCTACCTCTCATGGTTGTTGTGAGGATCAAATGAAATAATAATTGTAAAGTGTTTAGCAGAGTGTCTGGCACATAGTAGGTGCTATATAAATGTTAGTTATTATTGTTATTAAAGACAAATAATAAATGATTGAGGAGCTGTAAGGTGAAAGTCTCACACTACTGGTAAAAATAAGAATTGGTTCAACCATCCTGAAAAATAATTTGGAATTAGGCAAGAGCAGTCACTAAGTTTTTCATATGCTTAGGCATATACCCCAAGGAGATCAGTGACAAAAAGAAAGACCCCAAATATGACAAAACATTCATAAGAAAACTCTTCATGGTAGCAGGAATCCAAGTTAATGCCCATTGACTACATACAACGACCTAAAATCCTATAAGGGAACTCAGCCCACAGTGGCTGGATAGAAAACTCTGCAGATAGAAATTCTGAAGACATAAACAGAAATTATTCTCATAAGTAAGAAACAGGGGAAGGTATAAAAAGGTCATTGGGATCTTGCCCCTCTTATCCAATCTGTTAATCACCACTCCAAAAGGTGACTAAGAGTTTGTCTTCACAGGGAGCTCCTCAATCTAGAGTAGAACAAAAGGAAATTAAAAGACATGGATGAAAGATAGAAGCAAAAGCAGGTAGCTAAGAATGAATGCAAAAGGGTAGAACAGTCTTCTAAGAATAATGTCAGTAATGAGAAAGTCAAAATCCAAATTTAAAAAAAAAAAGGACTGCTAAAGTCCAGAATGAGTTAAGGCAGGCTCTTAATGTTACAGACAACAAAAGTCTGTATTAGCTATATTGAGAGCAAGAAGAAAATAAGAGAGAAATTTAAGGTGGATAAAATAATGATAATGGACCTCAGAGAGAAGGTTTCAGAGAGAAGTACTGTACTCTGTTCTTATTTAATTTCTCTATTTCTTTTCCCAATTATAAAAAAGGTATTTGAATTGGGAAGAAGAGAAAGAAAATGGTGAACAAGATGAAATTCAAAATAAGACAAAATGGTAAGGGTACACCTGACTGTCCTCAATTCATTAAAGTCATCAAGCCATGAGGAACTATATCCTGGGGTACCAAAGTAATTGTGGAATGTGATCACCTGCTATTGGTGATATGTGAAAGATCTTAGCAAATAGGAGAGAGAAGGGGCAAATGTTTCCCCAATTTTTTAAAAAAGAAGAGAGTAGATTCCATAAACTATTGCCAGTAAGTTTGACTTCAATTCCTGAAGAAAAATTAGTATGATAAGGATAGTGTATTATGAAGGGAATGGATTACAAGCATTTAGACAGGGAAGTGGTGATCATTAAGTATGGTTTCATCAAGAATAGATCATGCCACACTAGCCTTGTTTCCTTTTTGACAAGGTAAGTAGACAAGCAGACCAAGGGAATGTTGTAGACCCACATTTCATCACCTAGATTTCATCAATCTTTCTCAAAGTCCCTCATGGTATGCCACGGACAAGATGATAGAATACTTAAGTGGATTTGGCATTAGTTGAATGATTGGAAACAAAAAATAATCATTAATAAATCCAAGTGGCCTAGGAGGTCTCCAGTGGAGTTTCCCAAGGATCTGTGCTCAGCCCTACACTACTTAACATTTTTGCCAAGATTTGTAGGAAGAGACAGATGGGAAGCTTATCAAATTTGCCATTGACAAGAAGTTGAGACGCGATAACTAATATACTGGATAACAGAAGCAAGATCCCAAAAGATCTGGACAAGCTAGAAGGACAGATCAAATCTAATAGGATGAGGTTTAAAAAAGAATAAATGCAAAATTCTACACTTGGGTTCAAATAACTAAAGGCATGAACAAATTATAGGGGAGATGAGGCTAGAAAAAAGTTTATGTGAAGAATGTGGATTAAAAATTCATTATAGGCAAGTAATATGGCAGGGGAGTTTTAAAAAAAAAATGTAACTCTGAAAGAAGGTTAGGCAGGAAGCAACAGTCCTGTTGTCCTCAATGACATTGATAGGCCAGAGCATATTCATGGCAGAGTGACTGATATGGTAAGAGAACTAGGGTACATAATAGCTAACATTTATATAGCATTTTAAGGTTCACAAAGTGCTTTACAAATTTGTTGTTCAGTCATTTCAGTCATATACAACCCTTTGTGACCCTATTTGGGGTTTTCTTGGTAAAGATACTGGAGTTGTTCGCCATTTCCTTCTCCACTGGATCCATTTTGTCAGGCAATCAGAGGTTATGTGACTTCCTCAGAGTCATATAGTTAGGAAGTGTCTGAGGCTGAATTTTGAATTCAGGTCTTCCTGACTCCAATCCAACGCTCCATCCACTGAGCCACCGGCTGCCTCTACTTTACAAATATTATCTCATTTTATCCTGATAGCAATCCTGCATGGTAGATGTCATTATTGTCCTCATTTTAGAGAGAAGGAAACTGAGGTAGACAGAGGTTAAGTGATATGCTCATGTTCAGAGAGCTAGCAAGTGTCTGAGACTTAAATTGAGCCCACATCTTCCAGACTCCAGGCCCAGGCACATCTACTGTGCCACCTAACTTCCTATGTAAATCAACTAAAAGAACTATGAGAGTTCAGACTGGCTAAAAGACATGCAACACAACTGGAAATATGACTCCTATCTTAAAGTATTTATAGGGCTATCAGATATATAAGAGATCAGGGTTTTATTCTACTCGGTCCCAGAGAGTGTAAAAATGGGTGACCGTTATAGAAAGGCAGATTTTAGCTTGATATGAGGGGAAAAAAACTTCCTAATGGTTATTGCTGTCTAAAAATAGAGTGAACTACCCTGGGAGGTAATGAGTGGCCTTTCAATGGGGGTTTTCAAGAAGAGGTGGATTGAACACCTGCTGGAGATATTGTTAAAGGAATTCTTATTCAGATATGGGTTGTACTAGGTAGCCTCCCAGGTCCTTTCTGAATCTGAAATTCTAATTTTGTAATTCTGTGATGCCAACTCCATTATTACCCGGACAACCTTAGGCAAATCACTTTTCCCCTCTAGATTTTTATTTTCCCATCTGTAGGAGGAGTCGTTGTTGCTGCTGCTGCTATTGTAGTTGTTGTAGTAGTAATAGTTGTAGTAGTAGTAGTAGTAATTGTTATAGTAGTAGTTGTAGTAGAAGTTGTTGTTGTAATAGTTGTACTATTAGTAGTTGTTTTTGTATAGTTGTGTTTGTGGTTGTAGTTGTAGTAGCAGCAACAGTAGCAGTAGTCATAGTAACAATAATAATATCATCTATATCACCTTAAGGTTTGCAAAGCACTTTACCTGTTATCTCATTAAATCCTCACAGCAACCCTGTAAGGTAGGTCCTGTTATTTTCCTTATTTTACAGATGCAGAAACTGAGGCAGACAGAGGTGAAGTGACTTGCTCAGGATCACATAACTAGTAAGCGTCTAAAGCAGCATTCAAACTCAGATATTCTTGGCTCCACATCTTGTGCCCCTTTGGATTTGAGGATCTGTAAAGTCTTCTCTGATTCTAACATTTTACAGTTCTGGGCATTTTGTAGAAGAAGGCAACTAAGAGGGATAGGAATCAATTAATGCCTACTTTCCTGTTTTTCCAATGATTTCATGCCTAAACACACTCCTGCAGCTCTGCCTTTCCCTACACTACTCCCTCCTGGTTCTCTTCCCATGTGTCTGTTACTTCCAGGAGTCTTTCACTTTTTTGGCCTCTTGCTCTCATCACATAAGTAAAAGCACTCTCCAATGTCCTGTCCTCCACCACTTTCTCTTCTTCCTCTACACCCTATTAAGGCATCTAAGTGCAGTGGATAGAGAGCTGGACCTGAAGTCAGGAAGATGAGTTCAAATTTGGCGTCAAACACTGCCCACCCGTGCCCTGGTCAAGTCATTTAACTTCTATCTGCCTCCGTTTCCTTATTTATAAAATGGAGGTGGTAATAATAGTATCTACCTCTTCAGGTTGTTGTAAGGATAAAATAAGATGTTATTTGTAAAGCATTTTGCAAACCTTAAAACACTATATAAATGTTATTATTATTATTTATTTCATACATTCCCAGGGCTTCACTTATCATCTCAATGAAGATGACTCCACAAATCAGCTTATACTGCTTTAATTCCCCCCGCCAAGATCTGAGTCCTACATTTCCGATGCTTGCTGGACATTGAGCATCTCCCACCAGCACCTTAAACGTATCATTTTGGGAGGCAGTGTAGTGCAGTAGAGAGAGTTCTGGATTTGAAATATCAGTATTTCTATTCAAATCCCAACTTTATGGTTGATCAGTGGAAGATGAGATACACAATATACAAAAGTAAATTACCACAGTAATCTAGTATTTGATAAGCCCAAAGATCCAAGTTTGTAAGGGCAAGAAGTCACTATTCAACAAAAACTGCAGGGAAACTGGAAGAAATTAGGCATAGACCAACATCTCACACTATATACCAAGAGGTCAAAATGAACACATGATTTAGACATAAAGATAATGTCATTACCAAATTAGGGGACCATGGAAAAAATTACCTTTCATATCTATGGATAAGGGAAGAGTTTATGAGAGAGATAAAAACAAGGGATAGAAACAATCACAGGAGATAAAATAAATAATTTTGATTACATTCAATTAAAAGATTTTGCACAAACAAAACCAATGTAGCCAAAATTAGAAAGAAAGTAGGAAACTGGGTAGGGGAGGACTACAGTAAATTTCTCTCATAAAGTCCTCACTTCTCAAATATATAGGTAATTTAGCCAAATTTATAAAAAAGAAGAGTTCTCCAATTGATCAACAGTGAAAGGATATAAACAAGCTATTCTCAGAAGAAGAAATCAATGCTTTCAATAGTTATGTGAAAAAATGCTCTGTCACTAATAATTAGAAAAATGCAAATTGAAAAAACTCTGAGGTACTACCTCATATCTATCAGACTGGCTAAGATGACAGGAAAAAAGTGACAAATACAGGAGGGGATATGGAAAAATAGGTACACTGATGTACTATTGGTAGAACTTTGAGCTGCTCCAACTATTCTGGGGAACAATTTAGAACTAGGCCCAAAGAGCTATAAAATTGTGCATACCTTTTGACCCAGCAATACTGCTACTACTCAAAGCAATCAAAACAGCTCTTTTTGTGGTGGCAAAGAATTGAAAAATGAAGAGATGCCCATCAACTGGGGAATGGCTGAATAAGTTGTGATATATGATTGTAATGGAATACTATTATGCTGAAGAAATTTTGAAGCAGATAGTTTCAGAAAAACTTGGCAAGACTTATATGAACCGATGTGAAGTGATATGCGCAGAACTAGACTATTGCACACAGTAACAGCAATGTTATCACTACAAGCAACTGAGAAAGACAGCTACTCTAATCGATACTATGATTCACAACAATTCTAAAGGACTTATAATAAAAAGTGCTATCCACCTCCAAAGAGAGAAATGATGGCTTCTGAGTGAAGACTGAAGCATAATTTTTGTCACTTTATTTTTCTTACTTTTTGCAACATGACAAATATGGAAATACGTTTTGCGGGACTTCACATGTATAATGGGTATCATATTGCTTGCTTTCTCCATAGGTAAGAGAGGGTATTAAGGAAAGGAGAAAATTTGAAACTCAACAGAAATAAATGAATTTTTTTAAAAAACTATAACGCTATAATTTACTACTTGTGTAGCCATATAGACATGAGGGGCTCCATTTTAGAAACAGTCTCCATTTCAGTGTAGATCCAGTAAGTGTTTGTTGTTTGATTTTCCCCTTCCCTGTTCTGTCTTTTCAAAACTTTCTTTCTATTTTCATTATCACCAGTGTTGTACTCACAGATGATAAAGTGGTCTTTAAGATATTGAAAACCTATATCTGAGAACTGGTTATTCCCACTGCATTTTATCTCTTTGTATGGAACATAGTTACCTTATACTTAGCATCTGTTTTGCAACTCACTGTACCTGCCCTTACTTCTTCATTTCTTCTATATAAACTATCAAGAAATTGTAGCCAAGTGCTTATTTGGATTGCAAGCAAATGCTGTCATTCAAACGACCTCTACAAGCCTTAACTTGCTTATAATATCAATAAATCTTTTTGATGACTTGTATCCAAACTTTAGAGAGTGGGCCTTTTTACCACAACTCTTATATCACACATACATGGATATGTATTTATCTTATATCTTCTCTCCCTTAGATTATAAGCTCTCTGAAGGCAGTTACTGTATCATTTCATCATCTTTGCATACTTGATAAATATTAGTTGGCATGGAATAAAGAGAAGTGAACAGCATGCCAAACGGTTTTGTTGTTTTTTTTTTTACCTTTTGTACATATTCAACCTGATTCAAAATGAAGACCTCTCACATCCCCATTCATGCTCCCCCACCCCCAACACATATGAAGGTTTAAAGTATTAATACAATCCTAAAAAAAAACTCCAAAAACCAGTGGTTTTCTCTTTCTATCCTAAATAATATAAATGTTGGCATGAAAGTGTAATAGACATCACCAACTTTACACATGATTTTGCTGATAAACTAGAAGATGTGAAGGTAAGGAAGTCTCTTGGGAAAAGACCGAGACAGACCATTGCTCAGGTATCTTCTGAAAAATCATTGTATCTCAGTGTTGGAAGAGACCTTAAATCTAATCCAATCCCGTCATTTTATGCAGAAGAAAATTGAGACTCAGAGAAAGAAATTGAATTGACCCAGATCATATAATCTAGTTAATAATCTAAGTAAATCTAAGATCTAATTATTTAGATCTAAGTAAGGCCAAGATTAGAACTCAAGACCCCAGTTCTGACTCTCTCTTCTACCATACATACTCCCTGCAACTATACTGATCATGTTTTTGCTCAGGCTGGGTCTTTAGAGATCTGACTGCTGACTTGTGCCTTAGGACAGACATCCAGTTCTCTGAACTTGATCTATTCCGATAGAATTCTCAGAAATGTTTTGCCCATCATTTCGGGATCAAATTGAAATGAAGGCACTGGGGGGCCAGCAGATGGCGCTTATTATATCTATACAGACTAGTTGAATGCAATTTGGTTTTTGGTGGGGTTTTTTGTTGTTGTTGTTGTTATTTTAAGAATGATTAAAATGTATGATAGTTTTTTTTTCAATCCAACTCCCCTACCCTTACCATTACCCCCCATCACTCTATACAAAGGATGGCTTGTCTATTGTTTTTAGCTAATAGGAAACCCATTTACTTAGATTTAGTTCAACAAATTAATTCAAATTCACTATGCAAGGAGGGAGAGGGAAGAAAAAAGAGATAGCTAGTAACAAAATGCATCCAAGCTCTGTTTTAGATGTTCAAAGGAAAGGGCAGACAACAATAGTCAACCATCTGTGATCCAGAGAAAGTTCAATGAATTCCCAAGTTAAATGCCAAAGCCTACAGGAAAACCGAGCAGCTTGCTGTGGCCTACAATTAGATTTCAGGAAGTAGCAGAGCAGGAGATCACAATCAATTACACCTGTCCCCCAAATCTCATTCTTTCTAATATGTTTAAAAAAATTGAAAGATAATCATGTCTCAAATAAAAGGAAATTTGGAAATATGAAACACCAAACACATAATGTAATGCAAAATGTGGGTCACGGGGTTCTGTTTTCCTCAAAAAAAATCTATTATGGTCTTATTCTGTTTTTCACTTTCACCGTAGTGCCACCAAAAATTTTTTTAAAAAAATTTCTAACACTCCTTTAAACACAGAAGTAGCTATTTATAGTCTCTAAAGCTAAAAGTTAAACTCTTCCATCCCCTCTTGCTATCATCCTAAATCCTCCCTTCACTGGAAAATTTCTAGAAAGAGTTATCCAAGGATGATGGCTTCACCACCCACTCACCCTTGCAACCTAGCTTTTAATCCCACCAATCAGTTGAAATGACTCTCAGAAGTCTCCAGTGATCTCTTACCTGCTAAATCTGATGACCTTTTGACAGACCTCATCCTCCTCCCTGACCTTTCTGTAGCTTTCAGTGCTATGGATTTGTCTGTCCCCCATGCCTGGAATGCTGACCCTCCTTCATGCTGACTAGTGACCTCTCTGGTTCCCTTTAAGTCCCAGCTAAAATCCCACCTTCTACAGGAAGCCTTCCTTCCCTTAGCTCCATTGCTTTCCTTCTTTTAACTATTCCCTATTTATCCTGAATATAGCTTGCTTTGTGCATATCTGTTGGCATGGTGGGCAGGGAGGCACTGCTGTTCTAAGTAGCAAAGTCCACCTTCAAATCCCACTTCATAATCCCTCCCACTCAGAGTATACAATATTCCTCACCCTGCTTACTCTGTGAGAGGTGGTGCAGGAATGACATTGGATTGACCTTGCTTTGGACAGTTTCCCTGGGACTCTCAGACATCAGAGTATGAGAGCTGAGAACCCTGATAAATGGCATTCAGGAAAAGTCAAGTACAATCTCTCCCTGCTGTGGAGTACTTGACTTTTTCCTCTAAGAACAAGTTGACTGTCAAATTGCACTGAGGAAGTCAATGGCCCTTAAAACTTATCACAATTGGGTTGGCCCCAGGTTAAGGAAGGGAAGGACAGAAGAGCTTTATCCACTAAGGTCCCATGCAAATTTGGAAGCAAAGCTATTTTTTTCCTCAAATCTACTCCAAAGCCCGAGATAAGTCAGAAAGTTTCTTTGTTTGTTTGTTTGTTTGAAGATAAAATCCAATCTATACTTTAATCTTCAATCCTTGACATATATAATGCTTTGATGTCCTGAAAAGAATACTGGACTCAGTTAGGAGATCCAGCTTCAAAGCTTAAATACTTATTAGCTATGTGTCCTGGAACAAGGCATTTCTCCTTTCTAAAGCTCAGTTTCCTCATCCGTAAAATGGGGATAATACTTGCACTACTTGTCTCATAAAGTGATTGAGGGAAAAGTACTCTGAATAATAGAAGTCTGAGCCCCACACAGGCACACTTCACCCATTTCACATAGGATTTCATTTAAGCCTCATAGCAACTATGTAAATTGGGAAGAGCAGGAATTATGATGTCCATTTTGCAGATGAGGAAACTGAGGACCAGAAGGATGAAGTGATTTGCCCAAGGTTGCATAGACCCTTAAGTGTCAGGGCCATGATTTAGAACTCAGGTTTTCTGGGTTCTTAGGCCTGTGCTCTTTCCACTACACTGCCCTGCTTTTGTGGGTGCTTTTGAAAGACACTGGTACTGGGGCACAGCCTGAAATCCTTGCTACAAGGGGAGGCAGAGGCTGATGAGTTCTGGAGCTGGGAGGTGCAGTCAGGCTAAGGTCCACCAGGTACCTGTACCAAGTCTACCACCAGTATGGTGAGCTCCTAGGACAAAGCACCACTGGGTCACCTGAGGAGGGACAGCCCAGCCCAGGTCAGGCCCATGACCAAGTCTACCAACTTCAGTTTTATCCCGCTACTTGCAGTCAGACATTCTTTTTTACTCCCCGAATTTTGCAATCATTAGGTTTTAGCTAGAATAATTGACACTTATCTGTGTGACCTTGGAGAATCATTTAATCTTGGCCAGTTTTCTCACCTGTAAAATGAGGAGGTTGGCCTAGATGTCCTCTGAAGGTCCTTTTAGCTCTAGCTCTGTGGTCATATGAACTTATGATAGGAGTATCCCCGACCACTGGGCCCACTCTGTATAAGGAGAACTGATACCTATGGAAACATCATATTTAGATGAAGGGAAATAGCATAATATGATAGAAAGATTTCTGAATTTGGAGTCAGTAAACCTGGGTTCTAGTCCACCCTCTGCCACTAACTCACTATGAGACCTTGGAAAGGTCATTTCATTTTTTCTGAGTTTTAATTTCCTTGGCTATAAAATGAAGATCATTGAGTTACAGTATTTTGAGGTCACAGGGAGCTAAAAGTCATTTAGTTCAATTTCCTCACTCCACAGATGAAGAACTTAAGTGACCTGCCCAATGTCACACAGAGGCAGTATTTGAACTCAGGTCCCATGACTCCAAATTCAGCGTCCTTAACATTGGGGGTTTGACTAGATGGTCTCTAAGGGGCTTTTAGGAACCAACATACCATGAATAAGAACTATACTTCAACACTTCTGGACCTCTTTTCCAGTCTCTACAACTTACTCAGTGACCACAGACAGTAGACACTAAGTACAATGTAGGATGGAGTTCAGAGCACTAAAGGCAAAGTCACAAAGGATCCTCAGTCTAACCTGTCAATGAACAGGAATCCCCTTTACAACATGGGAAATTCACTCCCTTCCTGCTGAGACACCCTTTCCCCTTTCAGATAGTTAAATTAGGTCATGTTTTCCTGATACTGAACAGAAATCTGCCTGTAGGAACCTTTCACCCATTGGTCCTACTTCTGTTCTGTGGGACCAAAGACCTAGGTTCTAGCCAGCTGCATGACTCTAACTCTTGGCCTCAATTTCCTTATCTGTAAAGTGGGGATAATATCTGCCTTACCTAGTACAGAGTATTGCTAAGGAAAACAAAGGAGAAGATAAGTTATTAGAAAAGTAAATGTAAGTGGCCCATGAATAGGTTTGTTTTGCTCACTTGTTTCTCTTTGTTCATAGGATCATGGGTTTTAGAGCTTGAAGGAACCTCTGAGGGCATCTATAATCCAGCCCCATCATTTTACAGAAAAATTGCAAGAGTCCAGGGAGGTTATATAACTTTCTCTACTCACACAAGTAGCAAGTGATAGAAGCAGGATTTAAACCCAGGTCCTCTGACTGTGAGCCAGTGGCCTTTCCATTGTACTGCACTGGGGATGAGCAGGAGTGTAGAAGGAACTGTGGAAAATTGACAGTGGTTTAAAAAAAAATGAGAAACATTTTATTTTAAAGTATAAGAGAGGCAGGTATGGAACATTGCATATATTGTCAGGGTTGTTTTTTTCAATGTATTGATCAGTTTTTATGATCTTTTTTCTTTCATCCCTCTTTTTTTTTCAAATTGTTGTTATACAAGATGGCCCTCTGATAGAAGAAAGAGATGGATATAAGAGAAAATTTAGGTGATATAAAAACAAAATGTCAGTGAAGATGTATGAAATAATAAAATATGCATGTGAAGTATTATTGTAAGAATAATATAACCTAGCGCTGGATTTTTTTTCTTTGTCTTGTATTATTTTTGCTTTCTCGTATATATGAGCCTCAACTAGACCATAATCTCTAGGGAAAGGACTAAATTTGATATATCTTTAGGATTCCCTGCTCCCTACTTTCTCCCTACCTCACCTCACACAGCGTTGGGTACCAAGTAAATGAACAGTAAGTGCTTCCTAATTCATTGGATGACTGATGGTCATGGGAAGTCTTGGTTGAATCTTGCTGCATAAGACATCTGCTTCATAAGCTGTTGGAAGCACAGAGCTTGAAATCAGCCAAATTCAGGGGCAAATCTGGGAACAGTATTTTTTTCCAAGCAGGACAAAGAATGACGAATAGTCACAGTGATGTAATAAATAAAAGCCAATGGACCTTTTCCTCAAAAAAAAAAAACCCTAAAAGCAGCTGCAGCAGCCTTTCAAAATGAGCAGACATGGCTCCTTTTTGTTTTTTTTTAAATATATTTTTATTTCATTAAATATTTCCCAATTACATGTAAAAAAATGTAACATTCATTTTTTTTCACATTTTGAGTTCCAAATTCTCTCCACCTTCCACTGTTTTCTCCTTCTTGAAAAGGCAAGCAATTTGATATTGATTATACATATGAAGTCATGCAAAACATGTTTCCATATTATTGGCCCCCTTTTAAAGCAATCACCATTCACATTTCTTTTTCTTCCAGTACACTTGCTGTTTGGGGCTAGAGTGTTTTTCCACCAGAGTCTTTGTTTTCGATCTCCAGGCAGCAAGGTTCTTGAATCAGAGAAATGGCACCATTATCACCAGATTCTAAATTAAGCACAATGTTCTGGATCCCAGGGAGCACAATAAATCAACATTTTAGCTCATTTGGTATGACTTCTAACGGAGTTTTGCATGTACTCTTACAAACTACAGCTCGAGACAGAAAAATAAAGAGAGGGACACTGTGTGTTTGTCAGGGGCTAAGCAGGAGAGAGGAATCAAAAATTGAGGTAGTTTTCAATCGAGTTCCATGGCACTTACAAAAGCTAGATCCCACCCTATCCCCCATCTCCAATCTGTAACCTCTGACCCCATTACAATAATCATTCATTCAATATTTATTGGTGACCTACTATGTGCCAGGCACTGCAGGAGATGTGGAAGAAATACAGTTACAAAACACTTAACAATTTAGTAAGAAAATAGGATGTGCACATAAATACAAATGAGCCTCCTAGACAAGGTCCATAATTACTCAAAAGAGTTTGCTCCAACCATCCACAAAAGAAAAACCAAGAGGCCAAAGAATGCCAGTGGCACAGACAATCAATGACACCTAACTATATAGACAACCTATCAGGCTTGTACATCAGTGTACCTTGGAGAGATGCTACAAATGGATAATGAGTAAGACCCAGAATTTAAAGAGAGAAAACAGGCTGGATTTCTTTTGGGGAATTTCAAAGTTCCTTTAATTACCCAAAATTTCTCCCTGAAAGTAAAGTGCAATTTTTTCAATGCCAATATTCTCCTGATGGTATTATTACAGATGCAAAATATAAAATATTGTATTCTTGAAATATTTAAAAAGCAGTGTCACTCTGAATACAGAAAAGAATAGAATGACTTGTATGAACTAATGCAGAGTGAAGTAAGTAGAACCAAGAAAACAATTGACACAATGACTACAACAAGGCAAATAGAAAAAATAATCATGAAAATAATAAAAAGTAATGTAGCAAAATTACAAAGAACAAACAAGACTCAAAAAAAACAGAGATGAGAGGACATCTCCACCCCATCTCTTTGCAGAGGTGGGAGGGCCACAAATATGGTACATTTCACATCTTTTCAGACTTTTTTGATGTGTTGATCAGTTTTACTGATTTTTTCCTCTTTTTCTTTTTCTTTTTTTTGTCTAAAAAAACTACTTTTTATATTGAATGGCTGGGAGGGGTAAAAGGAGAAAATTATGGTAATGCAAAAAAAGATATCAATAAAATCTTACTTTAAAAAAATCAACAGGACAATAGAGAAAAGCATGGTAGGTGTGAGCAGGCTACATACAGCATATTACAAACAAAAAAAAATCACTAAGGAGAACTGGCATAAAGGATGTCATTGAAGAACATAAGCTGGTCATGTGGCAAGAGCAAGGGACAGTCAATGGACAGGCCATGTATGTGCTTCACTGGTATCATGGCAAAGGCCCTGACACATTGGGTGAGTCCCCTATCCCCCATGGAAAATTTACGCATGCAAAGAGATTTGTACAAAATGGTTAAGCAAGGATGGGCTGTGATCTGCGTACATGATGTGATGTGTGATGTGGCGTACCCACATCAATGAGCTCACTGATCCCAAGGGAAGTATGAAATATGTGTAAATAGAACACTCATAAGAGTAACTTATGAGTAGTGAGAGAGACTGCATGATATACGGAATAGAGAGCTGATCTTGGGGTCAGAAAGCTCTAGATTCTGACACATACTGACTGTGTACCCCTCAACAAGGCACTTAACCTCTCAGTGCCCCCAGGAAACTAAGAATTTAAGTTGCTATACTCCTCCCCTCAGCAAAAAAAAAAAATTGGTATACACAGTGTTATAGGAGGTCAGAAGAAAGAACAGTCATAAAAATAAGTAAAATGTCATAAAGTGTTGTTCCCAGAAAAAAATAAATAATGGCTTTGCCAAATCCAATCCATAAAGATTATAGATTTAGAGATGGAAGAGCCCCAAGAGGTCATTTAGTCCAACTCTCATTTTACAAATAAGAAGAGGGGAGGGAAAGAAGGTGCCAAGTGCTTTACAGATGCTGTTCCATTTGATCCTCACATCAACCCTGTAAGGTAGGTGCTATTATTCTCATTTTACATTTGAGGAAACTAAGGCAAAGTCACATAGCTAGTAAGTGTCTGAGGTCATGTTTGAATTCAGATCTTCTTAACTCCTGACCCAATGCTCTGCCTATTGAGCCATCTAGCTGCCTCAGAAGACTCAGGTCTAAAAAGAGATTATTTCTTACCCAAGGTCAACCAATATTTGAACTAGGACCTCTTATCACAAAAACTCTACCTTTTGTGTTACATGAAAGTGACCATGGAGGCTATGAGGGGAAAAAACACTGGATTTGGAGTCAGAGGACCAGGATTTGAGTCCCATTCTGGCCCCTTAGTAACTGTATAATCTTGAACAAATCCCTTCAACTCTGAATATCAGTTTACTCACCTGTAAAATGGAAATGACCTACTTGCACCAAGGACTAACGTGAAGAAAGCATTTCACTAGCCTTAAAAGTAGGGTACAAAAGCTAACTTTTATTATTTTCATTGTGTAACCAAACCCTCATGGAGGAATTAGGGAGTGTATTGATGAGGTTCAGGTATCTCTTAGACATGAATGTGGATCATATTCTTGAGCCAGGGACAAAAACACCAGCCAGGGGAGTCAGAATCACATTGTGTTCTTGTGCATCACCCACATGGGGGCACCCCCACAGACACAGAAATGGCACGACTTCTTCCCAGGAATGGTACAATTCCAAGAATCCTGAGATGCAAGGATCCTTAGAGAAATGTCATCAGGCGGGGTGTGGCCAATATACCCAACAGCAATTTCAGGGGAAACATTACCCACTGTCATTTGTTCTAATTTATCAAGTGTTGTCAGAATAAATCAAAGTGGTTGTCAGATGATTTATTGGCTGATTGGCTTCACAAGTGCTCACTAAGTGGAAATGTTCTCTTACCCAGGAAGAAGGAGATAGTCAGAGAACAGCTGAGGAATCCTGGAAAACAACACCCCACCCCACCCCCATGCCTATCAGACCAGCCCAGGGAATAGGTATCTATTGAAACCAGAACAATATCTGGTATTGCTAAAAAAATTTCCCCAAAAATGGAATCCTGGTGTTGAAAGGAGGGCTTAGAAGTGGTCTAGTCCAGTCCCTAGACCTGACACTGAATTTTTCCTACACTCCACTGTGCTTGTCCCTGTCCTATCCTTATCATGAGACAATGGAGAGAACACTGGATTTGGCATCAGGAAGATATGAGTTCAAATCCTGCCCCAGAAATATACTTAGCTATGTAACCCTGGGCAAATTATTTAACCTCTCTGCGCCTCAGTCTCTTCATCTCTACAATGGTGAGAATGACAGCATCTGTCTTACAGGGTTGTTGTGAGGATAAAATGAGATAATACAGCTAAAGCACTCTGCAAACTTTAAAGTGTTGTATAAATGCTAGCCATTATTTTTGTCATCATCATCATCATCTGGACTATGCTTGAACACTTCTAGTGATGGGGAGCTCACTATTTTGAGAGTCCTCCCATTCAATTGTTGGATAGCTCTATTGATGAGATGATTTTTCCTTACATGGAGTTGAAATCTCCCTCCTTTTGAATCCCTCCCATTGGTCCGAGGTTTGTGCTCTGCTGCTAAGCACAGAAGTCTTTCAGATGTCTGAAGACAAACAATATATCCTTCCTAAGTGTTCTTTTCTTTAGGCAAAACATCCCAGGTTCCTTTAATTAATCCTTATATGGTATCTAGTCTCATTGGCCACCATACAGTAGATAAATTCTGACTATAAGCTACCAAAGTGGTTTTAAATGCCAGGGTGACCAAGTCAGAAACATAACAAGCCTCAAGAAGCCATAATAATGTTCAACATGCATATCGGAATAGTCCCCAGTTCTCCCCACAGCAGAGGTTGCAGGACCTACTTTCCATTGAGACCAAAATTGTCCCCTAGAGATCAAAAGGATCATAGATTTAGTCCCTTATTGGTTATCTAGTCCATTCCCACTGCCCCCATTTTACAGAAAGGAAACTGAGACCAAGAGAGGTAAAGTGATTTATCCAAGATCACACAAGTAGTAAAACAACTGAGCCAGGATTTTTAGAGCAAGCTAGAGTACAAAGCTTCCTTCCCAAGGCATATTTAAAAATGAGCCTTGTATGACTGCCTGTAAGAAATATCTCAGAATTCCCCCCAACTACAAACCGGTAAGACCCCTCATAGACACAGCAGTAGGAAGCTTGAGTTGCCAGCCGAGTGAATCTCCATATGGCTTTTGGCCTTGTGCACTGGAGAAGACCACGAAGACAAATGATCATGTCAAAAGCAAGCTCATTAAGTTTTTACACGGGATTGCTGGGTTACCGTTAACTCCCCATCTAGTCATTATTCATGGTGCCTTTAGCATTCAGTCCTATAGGCTCATTTTTTTTCTCCTTAAAGGCAAAAAAAAGTAGTAGAGAGAAAGGAATGGTACTGGCTTGTAAATGTTTTCCCCAAACATTTCTTTGGTACCAGGTTTCTGGGCCTCATGGAATAGCGGGATATTCCTATAATCCATTTAACTTCATGAAGGCAATTGTGCTGAGGCAAACGAGGCCACGAAATACTGCTAAAGGAAATTAAACACATGCCTAAGGATTTGTCTGCTTGTCGTAGTCATTTTTTCCATCTTGATAAAAATCAACTGTGGGCCTTGTTCAGAGATTTGAATTTTTAAAGACAAGAGGAAGGCCCTTCAGTATTAGGATTTTGAGAGATCTAAGCTGTAGTTCTGGCTTTGCTGCTGTGTGACTTTCAGCAGGTTACTCTCCCTCTCTGTGTGCCAGTTTCACCTGTAAAATGATGCAAGTTGCACTAGATAATAGTTCTTGATTGGTGAATGATTCATGCAAACTAAAGGGAAGGGAAAAGGATAAACATCAGCTATGGAGCAGCTAGGTGGCACCATAGTGCACAGAGTACCAGGGCTAGCCTCATTTTTCTGAGTTCAAATCTGACCTCAGACTTTCTAGCTATGTGATCCTGGGCAAGTCACTTAACCCTCTTTGCTTCAGTCTCCCCATCTGTAAAATGAGCTAGAGAAGGAAATGGCAAACCACTCCAGTATCTTTGCCAAGAAAACTCCAAATGAGCTCACGAAGAGTCAGACGCAACTGAAAAACAACTGAACAACAACAACTGTGTGTCAGGCACTGTGCTGAGAGCTTTACAAATATCTCATTTGATCCTCACAAACAATCCTGTGAGGTTGATACTGTTATTATCCTTATTTTATAGTTGAAGAAACTGAGGCAAACAGAAGTTAGGTGACTTGACTAGGATCGCACAGCTAGTAAGCTCCTGAAACTGGATTTGAATTCATATCTATTTGACATCTAAGAGGCCCCCCCAGACTGCCGAGTCAGAGCACACTTCACATGCAA
>NW_020954564.1:27677037-27861243 GCF_900497805.2 Vombatus ursinus
GATGACCTTTGGAGTCTTCAAGTCTGACTAAGCTCTAAGTGCTCCACAGCACTTATTTCAGCTGCCTTCATGACCATTGGAACAAACGGTTTTCATCCACTCATTCTGCTGGAGGAAGTCTTCACATGCTTGGGGTAGACATCCTCCTAACTCATCAACCAGGTTAAGACCTGTTAGTTACCCTCAACCTGGTTTAGCCCATCTGCCAAAATGGTTTCACCAGAGTGTGGTCGCTGAGCATTTCTATGGCTTCTTGGAGCCACAGATAAGAGCTGGGTAACAGATAGACGGCAAAGGTGGATAAGCAACCCTCACACCAGAAGTGCTAGTCCTCTTGAACACTCTGTAGTCTTAGAGGACTCCCTGAGCCACTGAGAGATTAAATGACTTGTCTTGAATCACACATTCAATAAATGTCAGAGTTGAGATTTGAGCCCTGGTCTTCCTGACTCTACTATCTCTCTGTTCATTTGGCCATTATAAAGATCAAATCAGATACTGGATATACAAAGTCCTCTACGTGTCAGCTACTGTTATTTTTTTAATTGTTCTGAATCGCCAGATCTTACTTATTAATGAGTCCCAAGTGAGCCCAAGATATCAAAGGAATTTATTTTCACTTCCAGCTCCATCTTAAGTTATAAATGAGAAGTAGAAAAAATCTAGGAACCAAAGAACAGCCTCCGAAGCCAATGAGCCAAATGCCCTGGAATGTCCCAGATCTGACTTTGATGGACAAGTTTTCTAGAATAATTGAATCTTAGCTCTAGAACTGGAAGAGTCTTTAAAGCTCATCTAATCTACCCCCTTGGTTTTATAGAAGAGGAAACTGAGACCCAGAGAAGATAAGTAACTTGTCCAAGGTCACTAAGGTCATAAGTGGCAGAGTCAAAATTTGAATTCATATCTTATGACTCCAAGTTCAGCATTCTTTCCCCGTACCACATTATCCTGTCTACCATAAATTCCTTGCTTCATAGGCTTTTTCAAACTGGAAGTAACCTTAGAAATCATCTCATCTAATCACCTCATTTTAATAAAGTGCCAGAGACAAAGAATGATTCTTCCAGTCTTACAAGTTAGAAACAAATCCATGTCCTCTATTTCTCAAGCCAGTGTTTTCCACGGTCCTGTGGAAAGAGTTTGGAAGAGAGGTGGTAGCAAGGAAAAGCACCTGCCCTGAAAAAGCCCACAAAGTGATGAGAAACCCAAAGGTCCAAAGAGAAGGGACAAGACTGAACTCTGACCTCCCTGATTGGTCTGCCAGGCTCTCTGTCTTTCCTTAACTACCCCTCTCAGACAGAAAGCCCAGTGAAAAGCTGGACAGGCTCCAAATGCTGAAAGGTTAGCACTGTTTGAGGTTGCTAAGTGCCTTATAAATTATCATTATTAAAGATGAGAGAGTGCAACTGAATTACTGTTAGACAGAGGTGAGGAGGGCTATCTCCGAGGAGACGCTATTTAAAGCCAGCCAGGTTTTGTTTATTTGATAGTTTCTCTCCCCACCCCACCTCTCACCCCCACCTTACATTTTGATTCTGTGTTCTATGAGATGTCAGGCCGAGGGAAGCCTGATACCAGAGAGCCTTCTAGTGGTTAAAATGAGTAAACTCTGGACAGAACCCAGAGCAGGGCACCTAACTGCAGGCTCCAAATGCATATGAAATTTGACTTTTCTTCTATTGGAAATCCTGTTTTTTCTTCTTTATCTCTACTGACAGTTTTCCAGCAAAGTAAACAGGAAAAGCAAGACTCATTGAACATAAGGCTTTCTTGGTTTGTCTTAGGGAGGTTCAGACCTGTGAATCCATGGGTATAAGGCACTCCAAGGCATTAAACTCCTTCTACCAATGTAGATCAGCATGTCAGAGGGACAGTTTGGTAGCACAGTAGAGTGTCATACTTGGGACTAGAAAGATCCTGAGTTCAAATCCTGCCTTAGACATTTACTAGCTCTTCAATCCTAGGCAAACTACTCAATCTCTCTGAGTCTTAGGTTACCAATCTGTAAAATATGCATAATAGCACCTACCTCACAGAGTTGTTGTGAGGATCAAATGGGTTAATTCTTGTCCATTGCTTGGCATACCCTAGAGTACTACATGAGTGCTATCTGTTATTTTTATTAGCAACTGTCCTGCAATGAGTGGCCTGGGGCATAGAGCCTATGATGTCTGAAACAGGCTTGAGCCTAGGTCTCCGTGGCCAACCCTCTCTATCAATCAATAAATACTTATTAAGTGCCTACTATGTGCCAAGCTACACTTAGCTGCTTCTTGACATGTATAGAACAAAATTCCCACACAATTAAACCCCACAAACTCAGGCCAGGCCAACATGGATGAGGAAAAGGGTTGTAGGGTCACTGCCCCTGTGTTACTCTTCACTTGGCTCACAAAGTGCTTGACCACTGAGAGACATGTTCATGAATAAGAAATAACAATCAATCACATGGATCAAGTGGTTATCCATTTGTGCTTCTAAAGTACTTAAAAACTGACTTATTTTTCCCTAAATCTAAAATCTTTAGATGCCTTGCCCCTAGAAATTTCATTGACACTATTAAGCTGTATTTGCTAACTAAAATTTGCCTCTAGATAGAAAACAAAGGCAAACCTTAGCCCTTACTCTGTCAAAATAAGTGATCACAAATTCTGATTACTGGATTGCTGGAGGTCAGGATAAGGAAGTTTTACTGTTGAGAAAGAGATTGTTCTTGTCTTGCCCATGACCACCTGGATGCCTGAGACCACTCTGCCATCCCCTTCCCTTCCAGCAGCCCCTTTCCCTCAGTTTGCCAGTAGTTCTCACCAGCCTTCCGAAACAACTGTGCTTTGGAGCGACCTGAGAGGGCTGAGAAGGGCACAGAGGAGTCACGTGGCTGCCAAGGGGAGCCGTGTGGAGCTGGCAGGTAGGAGTGGGGACAACCTTCCAAACAAATACTAAAAACCACAGCCTTGGGCTGGTAGAGCCCTCTCCCAGCAGCAAGAGCTGCCTGCCACCTTCAGGAGGTCCCTGAAGTTCAGGAAAGCTGGGAATTGAGGTTGGTGTCTACATCACAGCCGCCCAGCAAATCTTTAGTCTGAAGTTATCTGGACAAGAGCTAAGCAGTCGTCTGTTTTCTTGCTATTCCAGGAGAAGGATACTAATTAATATCTTATATCTGACTCATTGCTCTTTGTTTTCAAGTCACCTTCACATAGTTTATCTCATTTGGTCCTCACTATCAGTCTTATGAAGTAGGCAGGAGGAGTGGCTCCATTTGACAGATTAGGAAACTGAGGCCCAGAAAGGTTAAGAGATTTACCCAGTGCACACAGAAGAGCAGTGCTAGAGCCCTCAGCACCAGTTCTCCCTGTCTCTCTCTCTCTCTCTCTCTCTCTCTCTCTCTCTCTCTCTCTTTGCCTCTGTTATCTTTCCTTTTGTCTCTCTGTTTCTGTCACCCTCTGTCACTGTACTTCTCCTCTGCCTTTGTCTGTCTCTGTCTCTTCCTTTGTCTGTGTATGCCTGTCTCAGATTCTCTCCATTGCTGTCTCTTGGTCTCAGTCTCTGTCTCTGAATCTGTCTGTCTCTCTGTCTCTGTCTCTCTCCCCCTTCTGTCTCTGTCTCTGTCTCTGTCTCTCCTCTTTCTTTCTGTCTCTCTGAATCTGTCTCTCTGTCTCTGTCTTTCTCTGTTTCTCCTTCTCTTTTTTGGGTCTCTCTAAATGTCTGTCTCTCTGTTTCTCTCTTTCTTTCTGGCTCTGTCTCTCTTCATCCGTCTCTCTCTGTCTCTTCTCTCCTTCCCTCCCCCACTCTGCACAAGGCTCTTAATTCAATCCAAAACAGGGCAGAAAGAAGCCTCTTTAACCCACAGCAAACATCACCTGTACAGGTCACACCTGCTACATTGCTTGCTGTCCCTTTGGTGAGGCCCATCCTAAGTAAAGCCAACAATGCCCAGAAACTGGGTGCTTTGACATAAGTAGGACAAGGACCGGCCCTGTAAGCTCCACAGTCCAGTGTACTTGCCCAGGATCACAGGGCCAGCATGCACCAGAGGCAGCTTTCCTGGCTTCAACATCAGGTCTCCATACACCCCATCATACTGCCTCTCACTGACATTAAGAGGATATGGGAAATAACAGCTGTTTGCCTTGGCTTACCCAAGGTAAGTAGCAGAGCTAGGATTTGAACCCAGGTCTTAAGACTCCAAATGCAGGGCTATTTCTACCACACAATGCTGGAAAAGTAATTTAGTGGTTGATGGGAGGTTGACATGGTAGAAGCCCCAACTTGGGGACCCAAACATGCTTTGGAACCTCTCCACAAAGCCACACAGAAACCAAAGAGCATTTCAGGACTTTTTATAGCAAATCAATTTGTAGCCACACAGCACAGAAGCCTATTGGAAAGTGGTACCTAGAGTGGCTGACTGCTACAATTGATTTACATACTTGTTTGCTATTCATTTCAGAAGCAGGGAACCTATTGAGTGAAAGAGAGACAGAGAAACAGAAAGAGAGAGAGAGAGACAAAAAAAGAGTAAGAGATAGAAAGGAGAGACAGACAGACAGGCAGATATTCCAGGTCATTGCCTGGCTTCCAACAGCCTCTGTTTATGAAACACAAGTAATAGAGCAATCTCTAAAAGTTTGTAGAACCATGCAAACATCCAAGAAAATAATGATGAGATCTCTGTGTACTGGGCTGAGTCTAATTGAATTATGTGGACTTCATTTCCATTCCACAAAATGAAGTTAACTGTTTCAAAAATAAAATTTTAAAAAGGTAGGCTAAAGCATCTTTGTTCTTTTGGCAGTGACCACACAAAGAGCAAGTAATGAAATAATTCAATTCAGATTGCACCTGCTCATAGTGTTCCCTCTCCTTCTGTGCAAAGCAGATTACAATGGCTTGTTTTTTCTTTTTTTCAAAAACCTATGTGCTAGTTGTACCAGAGTTATGAAGTAATTATTAATGCTTTTCCCTATTTAGCACCTAGCCCACCAAACATGATGTCTTTATGTCATTTCACAACAAGGACATCCACCCCTGTTATGGATACCTCCCATGGATACCATAACTTTCCCCAATAGGCAACAGGTTTCGGACCCTACCCTCAACCCCTGGGAAGCAGCATTCATGAAACAAAACATTTATGTCCTAGAAGACAATAGGAAAGCCAGACAAAATACAGCTATGCACCTAATATATAAAGCCAAATTATCCCAATCCACAGTCCAAGGGGGACAGCTGAGTAGCAAGGAGGCTTGGTGAACTCTGCTTCTGACTACATCAGTAAGTCAATACTGGGGGGAAAAGGGGAACACATACAACCACAATAAAAAAGATATTCGAGTTTAGAGAAATCAGGTTGAATCAGACAAATGTTCAGTTCCCTGGTACTACCTGTATTTTGACTTCTGATCTGGTATAGAATCTCTGCTCTTGACTCCCTGCTAGGACAACCAGTCGTCCCATTTATCTCAGCCCCTATCTTGTCAGTGTGATGCCCTGAAAAAATAGCTAAACTTGCAGTCAGAAGCCTGAGTTTGAATCCTGGCTGTACTACTTACTGCCTGTGTGACCCTGAGCTTGAACTTGAACTTCCTTGGGCCTCAGTTTCCTCATCTGTAAAATGAGTAGTCTGGACTAGATGATCTCTAAGGCATCTTCTATGTCTATAATCCTATAATCTTGGAATCCCATAGATGAGATACCAACCTGGCCTCTGCATTTTTTATTTATATTTCCTCTCCCACCAACCTTGACCCCAGGAAATTATCATCCTTCTTCCCTCCCACCACCATCACTAGTGCCCATCAGCCTTAGACAGGCTTAATCAATCAACTCCAAATCATAAGCTCCAACTTAAGTTCTAGTCAGGCACTGTGCCACTGAAGGATTACCATATAGTCATAGACAAGTAAGTATAGGATTTCTTCTTTTTTTCTCCCAATTAGTGATTTCATTGGCATTGGGCACTTCCCTCTGCCAACATAGGTCAGCACTTGCTCTATAATTTAGTTATAGAGAATCACCTGAGGCAGGACCAACTTAAGAGACTTGCTCAGGGTCATGGGCCCCTTTGGATCAGACACAGGACTTGACCCCAGACCTTCCTGATATTCAGGACAGCTCTGTACCCACTACACGATGTCACCTACATACATTCAGGATGTATACAAAATAAATCAACGTGATCAGTTTTATCAAACATAGGCATACCCTGATACTGAGTTACTGATATTGATACAAGTTTTATCCAAGGGTAAGGATGTTGTCTTCTTTCCTCCATTTCTGCTCTTCAGGACCACTGTCCAAGAAAGACAACAGTACTCTCAATCAACAAACAACAAATCACTCTGTTCCATTCACAAATGCACAGTAATCTAGACATCTTCCCAGCATTTATCAAGATACAAAGTCCAAAACACTTGTTTCTTTGGAAAACAGCTGGACATGTCTGAGGAAAAATAATAAAATGCCCCTTCAAACTCAGTGCATTATAGTGACCTCAAGCCTAATATCAGAAAAGTCTAAACACAATGTTGCATCCACCACTTTACAGTATCTTTGTCTGATCTGCCCAGATCTATTTGAAGAAAAGGAATTTTTTTTTAATTCTTCTAAGGCTGCCTAAAGGTGATGGTTACTTGACCAAAATCAGCCAGGCTCAGTCATCTTTGATCTTCCATCTCGAAATGCAACAGATTTAACTTGTCTTCAGAAGGCCAGCTTTGGACCTGAAAGTTTCAATCATGAACTAAGTGACCAAGCTCTGGCACAAGTCTAGAGGACTCAGGCCCCTGACATTGAAAATTCAGTTCATCCTGCCATTTCAGAATTCCCATAAAATACTTTAATGTTTCATTGATTTCCAACTCAACTGTTTTAACTAGTACCTGGGACCTACTTAGTGGGTATCCAGTTTAGCAGGCTATTATGCCCTTTAATTGCATGATAATATTATGTTCATGATGGTAATACAGATGAGGCCATACAAGGCATTTTTAAATGATTAAATGTCAAGGACTAAAAAAAATAGGTTGGAAAGACACTGAAGCATAATGTGACCCGAGAAAGATGTCCTTCATTCAGCCTGGGGGCACAGGTAGACTGTATGGTTAACGAAGCGCTAAATTCTTGGTAAGTTCAATGGCTAAAGCCCAGTCCTAGTTTTCTGAGGAAATTTCAATGTTTGGGGTCTATTTTAAAAGATTCTGCTGATCCTCAGTGGGTAGTAGAGTCATCTTTCCTAACTCCCATTGATTGAGACCTCAAACCAAAAGAGAAAAAAAGGGAAAGAACTTGAGAAACGAATTCTATTTGCAAAAAGTCTGAAAGCACCATGCTGATGCTTTCTTATGCTTCCATCTGTATTCCTTCCTTTAGGGAACTGAATTTGGGATCACAGATTCACACAGGCCACTCCTTGCCCTTCATATGCTCCAGTAAGGGAAAGACTGTTTGTAAATCCTCCCCTCTTTTCTGGCCTCTGGCCAAAGTGTGTTTTCCTTCTGGACCTCAGGCGGATTCGGAAGGTCCCTTTCTCCCAGGCTTTGACAAAGTCACAAGACAGACCCTAGCTGTACTACAACAATGCCCACTCCTTTCAGTTAGAAACTGTGCTCACCAGAGCACATAGGCAAAGAAGAGCAGAAGCAAGAGTGGCTCCTTCTCACGGCCTCTCAGTTCTTTTCCCACAATTTCTATGAAACAATATCATAGTCTATTTACTTTGCCCAGCAGTGGCTGGCTCTCATGTAATTCAGAGATATCAACTAGAAAGAATGTAATTAGGGGACAGAAAGGCACAGGGTAACTTTCATCTTTCTAAAGAGCAGCCCATACCTCCCTGATGCCTTACAGCTCATTTTTATTCCTCATCTACTCAACTCCCAGAACTGATTGCTAATTCTGGTTGTTGGCAGAGGGCAATCATGCATTCCCTAGTAGAGCTGGCCAGCTTCCATTTGTTTATAAAAACTAAACTAACCCTTGTTTATCTCTTTTCCCATTTCACAGAGTAAAAAAGGTTTGCTTCATCCTTTGCCCATCACCAGTTGTTGCCAGCCATGGGCAGAATAGGGAATAGAACTACATTTTAAAATATTTTTTAAAAAACCATACTCTCTATAAAATCAAGTTTTCATTAAACAAGTGACCAGTGATCATTCATGGAGGCAAAACTGCAATGACATACCCAGTAAAGGTCTGATTCAGGGAAATACCCAACAAAATTTGAGTTCAACACTCAACACTTCTTTGACATGGCCCTAGACTTTCCATTCGGATTTATTCCTTTATCAAATGAGACCAAATAGGGATTGAACCAAGCTCTTCAGCTCCCTTCTCTCTACCTTTCCCACCATCCTCCAGTTCCTTTTTGCCCCTGCCCACAATAGTCACCCCTCTCCCTGCAGTCACATTAGCCCCACTCCTTCTTCCTCAGTTCATGTATATACAGGCTAATGGCTACAATGAAATGTCAAGGAAGCAGTGTGGAATAATGCTGAGAGCACTGGATCTGAAGTCAGAGGACCAGGGTTTGAATCTTGGCTAAGCTATTATTACCTGTGTGACCTTGGGCAAGTCATTTAACTTGGGGTGGTGGGCCTCAGTGTCCTCATAAAAGGTGTAGACTAGATCAAAGCTATACTTAAGGTATGGCAAAGGGCAAGGCATTCAGATGCCACCAAAAGAATTGTTCTGTGCGGTGCTTTCTCCCCAAGGAAGAGGATTTGGCATCTTTTTACAAAATCTGTATTCAAACCTCTATTTGAGACTTTGCTTTAAGAAACCAACAAATCAGGTCAAAAAATGCAAAATGGAAGTCAGGAGTCTACCACCTGACCTAAAAGACACAGAAAATTAACAACAACAACAAAAAGGAGTTGTATTTGGGGTAAACCAGAATGTCAAGATCAAGCAAGAAATCAGTAAGCAAGAAGAGCCATATCTCTGAGAACTCAGGGATCAGGTCTAGAACACAGCTTTCCTTCCTTATCTCCCTTTATATGCAGGAGAAATCAGGTTAAAATTAATAATTATTGTTATTATTATAGGTAACTTTAGAGGGCAGCTAGGTGGTGCAATAGAGTGCTGGATCTGGAATCCAGAGGACTCATCTTCCTGAGCTCAAATCTGGCCTCGGACACTTACTAGCTGTGTGACCTGGTAAAGTCACTTAACCCTGTTTGCCTCAGTTTCCTCACCTGTAAAATGAGCTAGAGAAGGAAGTGGCAAACCACTCCAGTATCTTTGCCAAGAAAACCCCAACTGGGGTCATGGACACAACTGAATAACATCAAAACATTTATAGAGCACTAAGGTTTGCAAAGTGCCTTATTATGTATTAGTTGAGGCTCACAACAACCCTGAAAGGTAGGTGCTTCATTATTACTCTCATTTTACAAATGAGAAAACTGAGGCTCAGAGATATTGAGGGACTTGCCTATGATCACAAATATCTAAGCAAATATCTAGCAAATATCTAAGATATGATTCAAACTCAGGTCTTCCTGACTCAAAAGTCTGTGCTTTAACCACTCTATTCAACAGGGACATCTTCAAAGGAAAAAGAAGACACAAGGCTGCAATGTGCCAATAAATGTCTAACAACCAACTTTCCAGAAAATAAAAATGTACGCTGGACACATTTTTAAGTTTAATCTGCAGTTATTAACATTTTTCCATTATCTTCTTAAGTCTAAACAATTAATAAAACAATTCAGTCAAGACCTACATTTGCCCATTTCTGAGGTGTAAATACTCACACTGAAAATTTAATGATCATCTTTCTTGAGCCAGTTCAAACTGGCTTCAGCACACCCCTGATACAAAGCCAGTAACCAAGAAGGAATGTGGAAGAAAGGAGGAAAGAGCTGGATTTGAATCCTGGTTATGCCACTTACTGCCTATGTGACTTTGACCAAGTCACTTGATATCTCTGGGCCTCAGTTTCCTGATCTGTAAAAAATAGGAGGTTAAATTAATATCCCTGATGGCTCTAAATCTTATGCTTTTATGATAAGGTCAAGGTTATGGGTTCTATCTCCAGCCCAGATTTACATAGAAAAAAAAATCTATCTCATGACTATTGCCTGCATCCCTAAACCTCTCCAGCTATCTCCTAAGTATATACTTCTGGTCACCAGGAATCCTGGGTGAGAGAGTCTTGAGAATTAATAGAAAGAACTGAGGATGTTTAGTTGGAGAAAAGAGGATTTGGGGGACATGATAAAATATCTTCAAGTATTTGCAGGGCTATCATATAGAGAATGTATTAGACTTTTCCTGTTTGATCGCAGAAGGCAGAACCAGGAACAGTGGAAGTTGCTAAGAAGCCAATTTAGGTTTGATGTCAGGTAGAACTAGCTGGTAATGAGAATTGTCCAAAAGTCTTCCTAGGGAGACAGTGGGTTCTTCCTCTTCGGAGGTCTTCAAGCAAAGGCTGGACAGCCACATGTCATGTAAGTTATAGTGAGAATCTCCTTCATGTATGAGTTGGACCAGATAACTTCTACAATCCCTTCCAACTC
This sequence comes from Vombatus ursinus, assembly GCF_900497805.2. Taxonomy (NCBI): domain Eukaryota; kingdom Metazoa; phylum Chordata; class Mammalia; order Diprotodontia; family Vombatidae; genus Vombatus; species Vombatus ursinus. The sequence goes on from NW_020954564.1 coordinate 27,687,561, forward strand.
TTAAATTCTGTGATTCTGTCATCATGAATATGGATAGCTCAGTGCAAACCCAACCCTTTTATTGGGAAAATGTAGTGCCTCCTGCTGGCATCAGCTTGGAATGCTCTGGACAGCATGCTCCAACATACCCCAAAGCCAATGACAACTAGTCCCCCTATCCATCATTTATTACCAGTATCACCCTTCCTTAAGTTAGAAGGAAATTGACAGGAACTCAAGACAGGTCAATTGACCTCCCAAGACCCTAACCCCCATTCCCGTATTAAAGCAAATCCACTTTGCCAATAAAACATAAATGGCTTAGAGATGAAGTGTCCCAGTGACACATAAAGGCAGGAAATTCTGATCCAAAAAAGCAAAGAGATTTGTAGGAAATCCTCAGCCAGAGAGAATTCTTCTCTAGCAAAGCAGAGGTTGGGACACAGTATTGTGGAGGACAGTGCCTCGTGCTCCACGATAAGCAGAGACAAAGGAAAAAGCTTGATTCTGGTTTATATTATCTGCAAAATGACAGGAATAAAAGGAGTGAGGGGCAGGAGAGCCTGATTTTCTATGGTGAGTCAATAAACAGCAGCCAGTCAGTCTCCTTAAGAGCCACTTAGCACAGCTCAGTCAGCTTTGCCACTGCCTAAGGTTTGGACTGTGACTGGTGATGACAGGAATTATTTCTTAGGAAAGAAATTCCAGGGTTTTGGTAAGTCTGCCTTTAATTTCAAAAGATTCTGAAAACTTGTGATCCCTTTTTTTCAATGGGAGTGGGGAAAGTAGAGAAATTATTTTTTAATTATTTTTATTTCATTAAATATTTTTCCAATTACATGTAAAAAAATGTAACAATCATTTTTTAAAATTTTGAGTTCCAAATTCTCTCCCTCTCTCCACCCCCTGCTTGAGAAGGTAAGCAATTTGATATCATTTACACATACGAAATCATGCAAAACATATTCCCTTATTAGCCATGTTGCAAAAGAAAATACAAACAAAATAAAACAATGAAATAAAGAGAGTTTTTTTTTAAAGTTTGTTTCAATCTGCATTCAGAGTTCATCAGGTCTCTCTCTGGAGGTAGATATCATTTTTCATCATGGATCCTTTGGAATTGTCTTGGGTCATTGTCTTGATCAGAGTAGCTAAATCTTTCACAGATGATCATCCTTACAACATTGCTGTTACTGTATACAATGTTCTCCTGATTCTCTTCATTCACTTTGCATCAGTTCATATAGGTAGGTCTTCCCAAGTTTTTCTGAAAACACCCTGCTCATCATTTCTTAGAGCACAATAGTATTCCATCACAATCATTTACCACAACTTGTTCAGCCATTCCCCGATTGATATGCATCCCCTCAATTTAAATGATTTGCCACCACAAAAAAGAGCTACTATAAGTATTTTCTTACAATAGGTCCTTTTCTCTTTTCTTTGATCTCTTTGGGGTACAGACCTAGTAGTGCTATTGCTGGGTCAAAGGGTATGCATGGTTTTATAAACCTTTGGGTATAGTTCCAAATTATTCTCCAGAATGGCTGGACTAGTTCACTATTCCACCAACAATGCATAAGCATCTCAATTTTTCCACATCCCTTCTGACAACATGTGTTATTTACCTTTTCTGTCATATTAGTCCATCTGATAGGTGTGACATGATATCTCAGAGCTGTTTTGATTTGTTGCTGTTGTTGTTGAGATATTCAGTCCTCTCCAACTCTTCGTGAACCGATGGACTATACATAAGTAGGTGCTTAATAAATGTTTATTTCATTCCTTATTTCACAGCAACTCTCAAAGATCACCCATCTGAGCAGCAAAAGAATCTGATCACTGAAAAGCACCTATGCCAACCAAGTCCATGATTCTTGAACTCTTCCTCTTTTATCTTACATAAACATAGGATCATAGATTTAGGGCTGAAAAGAACCTTAGGGGCCATCTAATACAACTCCATTTTCAGATCAAGAAATCTAAGCCCAAAGAGGTTAACCACCTTACCCTAGGTGACATGCAGTCAGTGGTAGAGTCTGGATTCTTATCAGTTTCCTCTGACTTTAAATCCACTATTCATTCCACTGTCCCAAGCTCCAGGTTCTGTAACAGGAAAATTATAAAGGTAGAGAAAACAAGGATATTGTAGTGACTTTGTAACATAAACAGGGTGAAATCAAATCCACAAAAAGGGGATCTCCAAGCTGCTTTCCAGCTCCAAATCTGTGATCCTATGGTCCTTCCCAAGATTCAGTGATTCTAGGTTCTAAGAACCTTGAAAGGCATCATGGTATAGTGAATAGAGTTCTGTCTTCAAGTCAAGAGGATGAGGGTTCAAATTTTGTCTTTGACACTGTGACTTGTCTCCTTGTTTTTTCTTAGTGCCTCAGTTTCTTCATCTGTAAAATGGAGATAATAATAGCACCTACTTCCCAAGGTTGTTGAAATAATGTTTGTAAAGTGCTTTACAAACCTTAAAGCACTATATAAAATGCCACCTATATAAGGCTTAGTCCCTGTCAGGAAAGAGCTGATAGCCTGTCCTACTGGGAGAGAAAAAGCTGTTATAGATCTGTGTATCCAGATCTAGAATTCCATCATTACATAAAATCATAACTGCAAGAGATCCCATCACCTATGCAAATGAACAATTCCTTTGTTAAGTAGAGTTTTAGAGGGTTGCCTAAAAGCACTGAGTGTTTAAGTGACTTAGAGCCAGTGTGCATCAGAGGTAGGACTAGAACTTAGGTCTTCTCTACACCAAGGTTGACCACACTACTATGATACCTCTAACTAATTATTTTATTTTTTTGTTTTGTTTTGTTTCCCAACTAGTTTTTTTTAAAAATAAACAAATAACAGTTCAAAACAATAGCACAAGAGATACTCCAAGGCCACATACAATTAATTACCAAAAGAATAATGCACACAGGTGCTCCAGGATCTCAGAGAAAGCTTCCTGAAGGAGAGAGAGACTTGGGCTGGGCCTAAAGCTTGGGGACAGCGTTTAGACAGGCAGAGCTGAGTGAGGAGGGAGGTCCTGGGGTTAGGGAAAAGGATAGAGCCAAAGCAGGACAATCAAGGTTAGATCCTCCCTCTCCCACTCACAATGCAGCCTGCAGATCTCCGAGGTTTCTTTCCCACTGCAGGTCTGAAGTGTATAACCAGCATTCCTCTGGAAGTCAGTCTAACAGCCTGAACACACAACCCCCTCACACAACCAAAAGCCTCCTTTAGCTAAAATCCACAAGCCACCTCCAAAACCAATTGCCCAGTGTCTGTCATTAGTGGTATTTATAGCCCCCACCTTAGGTCACATTTGAGGCACCAAGTGTTTCTAATGTGTCCTCCCTTTTCCCTTTATTTCCATAATTTCTAGGATCTCTTCCCAGATGCCCTGGTTTATTAGAGTGAAGTCTTCCCCACAGGCTGTTTTCTCAACTCAAAAGTTTCTCTCCTGCCCTCTTTCTAAGCTGAGCACCAATTCCTGAGTCTAAATTTACTGTCTATTGATTGCCTGGGATTCATTATTTTCTATTGACTGCTCATGCCTTCGGTATTATGGAAAAATGCTAATTCCTTAATAATTTATACCATATGTGGACCATCTGAAACAAAAGCCCCTCTTTTCCTCCCTTTTATGGGTCTGGTTCATTTCCTTTTGGGGAACATCTTGATCCACATGAAATCATGAAAATGAAAGTGTCAAATTATTTTGATTTGCAGCAGAGCCGACAATGCCTCCTTAGGCTCCCCTCCTCTGACACTTTGCTTTCAGGATGGCAGACACCAAGTGGAAAAAAGGAGACATTAGCCAGATGAGCCAAGAACGGGGGTTTGCCGCTACAAATTGTGCAGAGGGGTAGTTGGAGCAATTAGATCAGGGCTGATAAGCTCGTGGCATTTGAAATGCCTCAGTGAAGAGTTAGCTACAAATTACCAAAGTCTTGTTGAAGTTTTCCTCAGGTTCCCAGTGCTGCAAAGCAGGCTTCCCTCAATTCCAGTAGATAGCAGCTCCGCCAGACTGAGCTTCACAACTAAGTCACTTACCTGCTCAGCCTGATGCTTCCCGGTGATGGGGATAGAATGGAAGAGACAGGCCTCTAAAAAGGCAGACCTTGTGAGAAGAGCTGTTGGCTGAGTGGGACGCTTTTACGCTGCTGTGATTACAGGGAAGGCTCGCTAGCCCCTAAATACAACCAGCATCTTCCCCTCCCCCCCCATATCTGTAGTGTCCACAAAGGGTTTTTCTTTGCACCGACATATAGTTACCATTTGAAATTCTATCCTTCCTCCAACCCAAACTCAAAATGCTACCCCCTCCAGAAGTTTTCCTTGACTTCCTCATGAGTCATGCTCTCTTCCTCCACTGAACTACCACAGGACTTACTTTATACTGTTCTGGTGGCACATAGAGACAGCTTGGTGACTCAGTGGACAGCATGCTGGGCCTGGAGTCAGGAAGACCCAAGTTCAAAGGGGGCCGACTCCAGTTATCCCGACCTATGTCTTGCCACTGGACTCTGGTGACTCTAAAGGACAGAGTGAGGCTGATGACTTTGCACAGCTATGCCTCACTCAAATCCAATTCACGCACAGGTCAAGGTGTCACTCTCCTGATGTGATGGGTTGTCTTCAAGAACAAATGACACAACAACAACAATCTGAGATCAAACTTTGCCTCAGATGCTTACTAGCTGTGTGACCTTGGGCAAGTCATTGAATCTCTGTTTGTCTCAGTTTCCTCAACTGTAAAATGCGGTTAATAATAGCACCTATCCTCCCAGGATTATTGTGAGCATCAAATGAAATAATAATTCTAAAATGCTTAGCGTAGTGCCTGGCGCGTAATAGGTGCTATATAAATGTTAGCCATTATTATTCATATTCACAAGGTCATGTACAGTTTTAGTGTGTTTCTTTCTTGCCCTCCTAGACAGTGAGTTTCCAGAAGACAGAGTTCTATGTATCTTTTTGCCCTCTACATAAACTTTCATAGTAGGTGTTCAATAAATGTTAACAAAATTTAAATTTGACCTCCCCTCTTTAAAAAGATGGGAGACTGTGGGTGTGGAATATTGCATGTACTGTCAGATGTGTGGTTAGTTCTGCTGAACTGCTCTTCTTTACTATTAATCTTTGTTACAAGGGATAATTAGCTGGGGAGGGGCAAAGGATATATTCAGAAATGAAGATGACAGGAAAAATACATGATACCAATAAAATTAGATTTTTACTTTTTTGTGAGGCAGTTGGGGTTAAGTGACTTGTCCAGGGTCATGCAGCTAATAAGTGTCAAGCGTCTGAGGCTGGATTTGAACTCAAGTCCTCCTGACTTCAGGGCCGGTGCTCTATCCACTTAAAATTGGATTTTTAAAAATAAAATAAGCTAAACCAGAGAGAGAGAGAGAGAAAGAAAGAATTTTAATTTGGACCTTATTTGACATGTCCTCTCCACCACCACCACCCCTCACTTACTTACTACATCCTCACCAATTCATCTTTGTCTAGTGTTATACTCCCTCGAGGTGCTAGCAAGCTAATCTTGTAAATTCTTCTCTGCTTAGATGTCAATAACTGAAAATAGCCCGAACTCTCCCAGGATTACTTCATACTGTTCTGGTGGCACATAGAGACAGCTAGGTGACTCAGTGGACAGCATGCTGGGCCTGGAGTCAGGAAGACCCGAGTTCAAAGGGGGCCGACTCCAGTCACCCCGACCTATGTCCAATTCATGCACAAGTCACCCTCCTGATGTCATGGGTCCTCTTCAAGAACAAAGGTCACAACAACAACAACCAGAGAACAAATGTCTGCATTTTAGCAAGAACTTCCTGAAATTAGAAGGCTTCAAACCAAACCATAGGGGCAGCTAGATGGTTCAGTGGCCCTGAAGTCAGGAAGACCTGAGTTAAAATCTGGCCTCAGACACTTACTAGCTGTGTGACTTTGGGCAAGTCACTTGTTTGCGTCAGTTTCCTCATTTATAAAATGAGCTGGAGAAGGAAATGACAAACCACTCCAGTATCTTTGCAAAGAAAATCCCAAATGGGGTGACCAAGAGTTGGACAAGCCTAGAAAATGGCTGTTATAATGGATAAGAGTAGCAAAGGATGGACACACACAGATAAGGTGCATCACTGGTGGGAGTACTCATCTCGATAAGATTGCAGACCATTGGAATATTGGAGTGCATGTTTCATCACTTACTAGGTTGTAAACTCCAGGGGTAGAGGAAGCATGTCTTATTCATCTTTCTATTTTCGCAGAGACAGTTCAGTACACAGAGCAATCACTCAAAAAATGTTTCCTGAATTTGCAAATCAATGAATAAAGACAAACTTCACATTTTTTCCAGGAGCTAGGACCAGTCACATGCATGCATGCACACATACAAACACACACACACACACACACACACACACACACACAAATACATACACATACAAAATCAGGGGGAGAAAAAAAAACACTTTCAAAATCAAAATCAGAAACTAGGACTTAAAATAAAAGGATCTTCCCCTAGTCCTCTCCTCCCCGTGGAGCAGAGAAAATCAGCCCCCTCTCCTATTCCATGACAAAAGTTCCATTAGCGTTTGCCACCTCAAAGAGCATATTTGGGGTAGGAGACCTTAATAATGTTTCTTGCATAAATCTTATTAAGTATAGTCTTTTATAGATGGCTTGTGTTCAACCTGGGGTAGCCAGCTGTGCCTGGACAGCTGCTAGATTAGAATGGTCTTAAATCAGCCACAGATGTCTAAATGTTTATTGCCCTAAAGTTCTACCAGCCGTGGCCCCCTCCACCAGCCAGATTTTGATGGTATTTTTTAGAGTAGCTTTGGGGCCTTTTGATGTTTGGAGCTCTGGGGCACACTGGCTGCTGGAGGGGAGTGTGTGTGCTTGCACACGTCGGTATTTGTCTACAGCACAACCCAAAGCCAGTCTGGCACATATTTTGCTTGCCTTTGCAGATGAAAAAAGTAAAGAAGAATGACTGAAGGCTTCAACACATCAGCTAGCTGTAACTATCTCACATACACATACGAGAGCACACACACACACACACACACACACACACGGAATAGAGTCTGAATATCAGAAAGCATTTCATGCACTAAGAAACGAGGAACTCCCTCTGGCCTGTCCCCTTTCAAAATCCCACCTTCAATTTTGAATGATATAGGGAAACACCCTCCACCAATCTACTGTGGATTTATCTCTAACATTATAGCCCTAGAGAGGTAGCCCAGGCACTGAGAGATTGTGACTCGTCTAAGGTCACACAACCAGTACGTGGCAGAGACAGGACATGAACCCAGACCTTTCTCACTCCAAGGACAGCCTTCTATCTGCCATACGATGCTGCCTCCCATGTCCCCTTATCGAAAACAAGTCAACACTAGGTATGCCAAACTGCTCTTCACAAAGTGTCCTATGGTACCAAATCCTCAGGAACCCTAAGCAGACCCTCGAAGGATCAGAAACACTGTCCTTTTAATTCATGCCAACCTCACAGTAGCAAGTGGAGACAGCATAAAAGAAAACTTTCTCAGGCCAGCTGGCCTTTCCTCCCCCTCCTCTTAGCCATTCAGTAGTCTCTTCTTGGTTCTTATGCCTACTGATCTTTGGCAAGATCATCATAATAACTGACATTTATATAGTGTTTTAAATTCTGTAAAGTCCTTTGTTTTCATCTTTTCACCCAGAACTCACAATGAGGTGTGTGATTATCCCTATTTTAGAGATGAGGAAAGAGGGTCAGGGAGGTTATGTCACAGTGCTTGGTAAGGTCTCCACTGCATGGAGACTGAAAGGTTGGGGTTAGGTCTGGAGGTTACAGAGGCAGAATTTGAACCCAAGTCTTACTAGCTCCAATTATGTCCCTTCTGTCCATTATTCCACACTGCCTCTCTTGTATACTCATTGGAACACAGACTTTGGAGCTGGAAGGAGCCTTAGAGAGTATCTGGATCAAGTACAAGAAACCAAGGCCCAGAGAAACAGATTTGCCCAAAGTTACATAGTGAGTTAGGGGCAAAACCAGAATTCAAACCCAGGTCCTTGGTTCTGTGCTCTTTCTGATGCAATTGATGTTTTCACCTCCCCTTCTTCTCTCTCTCTCTATCTGTCTTTCTATCTATCTATCTCTTTCTCTCCTGTCTCTCTTTTTCTCCCCCCTCTCTCTCTCTCTTTCTCTCCTCTCTATCTCTTTCTTTCTCACCACCTCTATCTCTTTCTCTCTCTCTCTCTTTCTCTCCCCCTCTCTATCTCTATCTCTGTCTCTCCTCCCATCTATGCCTCTCCCCCTCTGCCCCCTCCCTCTCCCAGTCTCTCAATTTCTCTCTCACTGTCTTCTCCTGGCTCCTCTTCTTCAATTAATAAAATAGTTAGCACATAGCAATCATAAAAATAATAGCAAACATTTTTATAAGGTCTACACCATGAAACTCTCTGTATTACTCTTTTTCTCTTCTCCACAATTCTCACTGTCTTCTCCTGGCTTCCCTACTTCAATTAATAAAACAGTTAGCATATAATAATCAGAATCAAAATCAGAATAAATAGCTAACATTTATGTGGGGCCTACCATGCACCAGGCACTATGTCAAGCACTTTATAATTATTATCTCATTTGATCCTTACAACAACCCTGGGGAAAAGGTGCTATTTTTATCCCCATTTTACAGATGAGGAAAACTGAGGTAAACAGAGGTTAAGTGACTTGCCCAGGGTCACACAGCTAGTACATGTCTAAGGTAAGATTTTAACTCAGATTTTCCTGACTCCAGATCCTATGCTCTACTCACTGTGTCACCTAGCTACTTACTATGAGCCAGGTACTGTGCTAAGCACTGTGGATAAAAATGAAGCTCTCTGTTCTCAAACACCTTGCATTCTATTACATTAATGTATGTAAATATACACAGATTAAATACAAATATACAACATAAGTACGAATAATACCAAGTAGTCAGGGAGAGAGGTGCTAGCAGCTGAGGGGTTCAGCAAACGATTTGTGTATGTTGGTGGTCGAGGTGCAGCTGGAAGGAGTGAGTGCATTAAAGAGAAGGGGAAGAACAAAGGTCAGTTATCTAAAAGCAGGGACTTATTAAGGGCCTGTCATTCAATTCAATTCACTTCTGGGCCCCCTTTATAAGGAGACCAAACAGAAAACTAATTACCTTTCGAGGCACAAAGGGAGCCAGTTATTCATATGTTATATTTGGACAGAATCTTAGAGATGAGAGGCTTTGGAGTGGGTTCAAGGTCTTCTAGCCCAAACTCTCTTATTTTACAGATGAGGAAACTGAGGCCCAGAGAGATCATACAGGTAGAAAGTAGCAGAGCTGGGTTTTGAATTTAGTGCCTCTGAATCTATTGCCTATTCAACCCCACCCCCCCACCCCAACACAAACACATACCCTTATTACAGATGAGGAAAATGAGAAGGGACCTATTGTCTTCCCTAATCTTCTCTGTGTAAACACTAACTATCCTGAAAAGCCTGGTTCAAGTGTTGCCATCTCCATTAAACCTTCTTCCCTGACCCCTCCAGCCCACAATGATGACCTTTGTCTAGACTCCTATAGCAAGGCCTACCTGAAGTATACAATTTAGCTCTTCATTATACAACATCCGGACTTTGTCTCTGGTTGGGCCAGCTTTTCTCTCCAGCTAGCCTATAAGCTCTCAGTGTATATGTCAAAGGGAGGACTTGAATCCAGATTTTTTTAACTTCAAAGCCAGTTATCCACTACACCACACTGCCTTCCTAACAACTTATATTTATAGAGGCAACCAGGTGGCCCAGTAGATAGAGCACTGGGCCTAGTCAGGAAAACCTGAGTTCAAATCTGGCCTCAGACACTTACTGGCTATGTGACCCTGGGCAAGTCATTTAACCTCTGCCTCAGTTTCCTCATCTGTAAAATGGGGATAATAACACCTACTCCCAAGGTTGTTGTGAGGATCAAATGAGGTAATAATTGTAAAGCACGGTGCCTGGCACACAATAAGAATTCAATAAATGTGTGTTTCCTTCTAGAGTGTAAGTACCAAATTGACTTCCTTTATTATAGCAACATACTGGACATGTAAATAATGCTCGATAACTTTGTTATTGTTGCTCAGTCATTGTTGTTCAGTCATTTCAGTCGTGTCCAACTCTCTGTGCCCCTTTGTGGGTTTTGTTTTGGGTTTTTTTGGCAAAGATACTAGAGTACTTTGCCATTTCCTTCTCCAGCTTATTTAACAGATGAGGAAACTGAAGAAAACAGGGTTAAGTGACTTGCCCAGGATCACACAGTTAATAAATTTCTGAGGCTGGATTTGAACTCAGGTCTTCCTGACTGCATGCCTGGCTGTCTATCCACTGTGCCACCTAGCTGCCATCAGTAAATACACATGTACATTTTTATACATATATACATACATGTGTATGTATATACTGATTAATTAATTAAGTTCCTTCTAATAAATCCATTCCAACATTTTTCCCCCTGGACTTGGCTTCTGAGTTTTTTGTGTTGTCTTGTTTAGGATTTAGTCCATCTTGAAATGTTACAGAAAACAGAGGGACATGATGGAATGTGAACGGAATGTGGCTACAGAGAATCTGGTTTTGAATCTAAATTCTACCATTATTATTTGTGTGACTTTAGGGAAATCGTATAACCTTTCTGCCTCAGTCACTTTAACTGTAAGAGGGTGGAGAGGGAGGTCCTAAAGTCCTTTTCAGCGCTATGGACGTGGCTCCCTATGCCTTGGAACAAACACACAGAAAAAAAAAAAATATCCCAAATGTGACCCTTGACAAATCAGTTCCCCTCTCTGGGCTTCAATTTCTTGGGCTGTGAAATGATGCTAAATGAGTTGATTTTTAAGGCCCCTTCTAGCTCTACATTTTGTACTTTTATGATTTGGGAGTGCCTGACAGCTGTCTTCAAGGCCTTGAAGAAGTGTTACAGGTAAGAGGGATTAAATTGCTCTGCTAAACCTGAGAGCAGAACTAACCCCAAGATGTGAAAACTGATGAGACAAATTTTGGGTCAGTATAACGAAAGCTTCCTACTAATTAGAGCTGTCTAACCTGGAGGTGGCGCAGAGAATGGAGCGCTGGGCTTGGAGTCAGGAAGATTTGAGTTCAAATCCAGTCTCAGACACTTAATAGCTGTATGGACTCGGGCAAGTCACTAAGGGCCATTCAGTTTCCTTATCTGTAATACTGAGATTGAGTACCCACCTCCTAGGATTATTGTTAGGCTCTAATGAGAGAATATTTGTGAAGTGCTTTGCAAACCTACAAATGCTACATAAATGCTACGTGTTATTACTCCAGGACCTAGGCTTAGGAGTAGTTCCCACTCTGGGCATGACCTCCACTGCTGAACGGTATGTGTTAAGTTACTTTGGGGGCTGGAGTATGAAGTGGGAAGGTAGAAGCAATAAATACTTGTAAGTACTGGCTTGGGCATCCTTCCTTGGCCTCTTCATTTTCTCTTGACTATAAGCTTCTTATTCAGGGTCATACAGACTTGGAGCAGCACCCCCCCCCCAGGCTCTGTTTGGGGAAGTGGAGGGGAGGGTTGAGAATTATGCGAAGAGCCTTGGCAGAAAGAGACCCTAAAGGGGTGTGGTTCCATTCTAGCACTTCCCAAACTTCATAGGCTCTGCAACGTGAGTGGCAGACCAGATGAGCCACCAGCCTTGGAGAGGATTGAAGGTAGAGTGTCTGGGGCATGTTGGCTTCTGAGTCTGAGAGAGGAGATAAGAAAAGTTAACCAGGTTATGGGGGCATGGAAGTGGTTTCCTGGCTCGGAGGATACAGTGCAGGGCCTGGAATCAGGAAGATTCATCTATTTGAGTTCAAATCTGACCTCTGACACTTACTAGCTGTGTGACCCTGGGTAAGTCACTTAACCCTATTGGCCTCAGTTTCCTCATCTGTCATATGAGCTGGAGAAGGAAATTGCAAACCACTATAGTATCTCTGCCAAGAAAACCCCAAATGGGGTCACAAAGAGTGGAATACAACTGAAAATGACTAAACAGCACAACCAGATTATGACAGGGCTGCTGCCAACTGCAAACTTTAGCCAATCAAATCTCCCAAAAGAACATATCCCTAAATTGATAAACTTGATGACAGAGACCTTCGGGGATGGTCTCTTGCCCCCAGGTGATATCTCTTTTTCCATTTGGTACTTTCCAATTTTAGAAAACTGTTCTCTTCAAAAATGTGTGCCAGAAAATAGTGCTTACAAAAGTTTTCATGTGTGGTCAAAGGATATGAACAGGCAGTTTTCAGACAAAGAAATCAAAGCTATCTATAGTCATATGAAAAAATGGTCTAAATCACTGTTAATTAGAGAAATGCAAATTAAAACAACTTTGAGGTACCATCTCACACCCATCAGATTGGCTAATATGACAGAAAAAGAAAATGATAAATGTTGGAGAGGACGTGGGGAAATTGGGACATTAATTCACTGTTGGTAGAGTTGTAAATGGATCCAACCAGTCTGGAGGGCAATTTGGAACTATGCCCCAACGAGTATAAAACTGTGCATACCCTTTGACCAAACAATCCACTACTAGGTCTGTATCCAAAGAGATAAAAATAAAAATAAATAAAAGGAATAGGATCTATTTGTACAAAAACATTTATAGCAGCTCTTTTGTGGTGGGTGGTAAAGAATTAGAAATTGAGGGGATGTTGAGCAATTGAGGACTGGCTATACAAGTTGTTGTATATGATTGTGATGGAATACTATTGTGCTATAAGAAATGACAAGCAGGATGACTTCAGAAAAACCTGGAAAAACTTACATGAACCGATGCAAAGTGAAATGAGCAAAACCAGGAGAACATTCACACAATTCCAAAGGACACATGCTATCCACCTCCAGAGAAAGAACTGATGGAGTTTGAATGCAGATCAAAGTATACTGTTTTTCACTTTATTTTTTTCATGGGTTTTTTTCTTGGGGGGGGGGAATCTGTGTCTTCTTTCACAATATGACTAATATGGAAATATGTTTGTGCATTATTGCACATGTATAACCTATATTAAATTGCTTACCATCTCAGGGAGGGGCTGACGGAAGGAGGGAGAGAGAAAATTTGGGACTCAAAGTTTTAAAAAAATGAATGTTAAAAGTTGTTTTTACATGTCACTGAGGGAAAAAGTGAAATTTTTTTAAAGTTTTCAAATGCATTCCACATCTACCCAGACCTCAAGTCCCACACATTGTCCTCTTTTGGTAAAACGAATTCTAGAATGCCATTCTTCCAATCCTGTCTGCTAACCATTCAAGTTGACTTTATTTAAGCTCTTCAATCTATTATCCTGTATCCCAGTGATTTTTTTTCATATCACCACAAGTACTTAGGAATATTTTATCTTGTGTTTAATAGAACCACATCCTTCTCTCTAGTCAAACTCACCTTAAAGTCTTTCTCCTTCATGATATGTTTCTTGATTAAGTGACTTTGGGACATCATATTCATCCTACAACTTGCATGTTTGATACTCTATTGCGTTTGTGGAGGTGACCCTGGATTCTCAGTGGAACACAAGCTCTGGCAGATCCTATGAACCTGAAACCTTCATGTATGGATCCAGCAATGAACTGTGTGTCATCAGAGAAGAAGCCTCCTTAAATCCGGGAAAGCTTTCCAACAGAGGGAGGGACACCAGGCAATATATTTTTTAGCCATAACAACCCATTAAGAGTCTCCTAAGGAGTCAAGGTATCTGTTTCAGTAAGAAATTCCCACAGGATAAAATCACAGATTTTTGAAGTATTGAAGCAAACATGACTAACTTTAAATATACACATACTCCATCCCTTATCATAAAATGAAGGTCCAAAGGCACCAAACAACACATACATACACACATACCCACACACACACACACACACATTGAAACAAAACTAGAAAATGGCACATATCACTCCAACCCCCAGCACCACAAATCTCTACAAAATGTTATGCTCCTTTATGTTGTAGTTTTGTGAAAAACCAGGATCCTATGTCCTCTATCCAAGCTTACAAGACTTTGGAGGATTTGTCACAATTACAGTGGGGCACAATTAGGCAGCATGTGAGAAGAAAAAGAAACTTAGGATCCAAGGACCTAGAATCCATCTTGGATACTTACTATTTGTATGACCTTGGGTAAGTCACTTTGGTGTCAGTTCTCTCCTCTATAAAATGAGGAGATTGGATCACATGGTTTCTAAGGTGCCTTTCACCTTTAAATTCTATGATCTAGTGATCTATGAACCACTGCAGTTCAATGAGGGAAAGGGGGAGTAGAATTTCATTAAGGCTGCAGAACCTAATGCCAATTTACATAGGCAATAGTTAATACTAATTATTGCAGAGAACAGTAGTGACAGACAAAGCAATAGTGATATTCATAAAGGCATATTTCTTATGAATATTCAAGGATTGCCTCTTTTAAGAAGAATTAAGCACATGGTGTCTGAATGAATAAAAAGGCAATCAGCATTAGCAACAGATCAGAACATGCAAAGATGGCAGCTGGTGCCTGGGTTAAGGCTGCATGGTCAAGGACTATATGGATATATTCTTCCTGAGAATCCAAGAATTTGGATCTCAAAATTCCCAAACCAGGAGGCTCAAATTGGGCACCTGGGTTATTTTCTCAAAAACATTAACTTTACAAACAATTGAAATCTTTTTGCCATGTTTTTCTACCCCTTGTACAATCAACATACCATATATGATTCAGCCATGGGCCATCAAATGACCACTATCCTACACTGATCAATTGGACATGTAGAACTAGGGAGTACCTTAAAGATCATCCATTCCAGTACCTTCATTTTACAGATGGGGAGACTGAGGCCCAAGGAACAGGTACTAAGAAGCAGAACTGGGATTTTAACCTAGATGCTCTGACTCTGAATCCAACATTCTTTCCACCACACCATCATTCAATTCATTTATTCTTTCACACCTGGTTCTTGTGCTGTTCCTCAGACATGATGCTCCCTCTCCTCTCTCCTTGACTTTGTACAGTCTGGCCCCAATTCCTGGGATGCTCTTCAAAATCCCTGGCTTCCTTCAAGATCCAGCTCAAATATGCTGCCTTCTACAAGAGGCTTTTTGGGTCCCTCTCCATCCCCCACAGCTGCTAGTGCCTCTGAATCAGGGGTCCTCAATCTCTTTTTGTATCTGGTAAAGTCTATGGATCTCTCCTTAGATTTTAAATGAATAAATATATAAGATTACAAAGGAAATGTGCAATATTGAAATAGTGATCAAAAAAATGAATTCACAATCCCCTGAAATCTAAGGGTCTATAGAACCCAGATTAAATTAGCTACTATAATAAATTACCTGCTATAAATTACCTACTATAAATTACCTTTTATCTTTGTTTCTGTATCTTGAATATATCTATTTACATGTTGTCTCCCCCATTAGAATGTATGTTATTTGAAGGCAGGGACTGTTCTTGCTTTTCCTTTGCCACCTCAATGCTTAGCACAGCACCTAGTATACAGTAGGAGCTTATTAAATGTCTGCACCACATTGGTGTCTGGATGGATTCTGACAGTACTCAGAGGATTACCAGTTGTTGTTGTTGTCCTTTGTTCTCGAAGAGGACCAATGATATCAGAAGGATGATGTCTTGACTTGCAAGTGAGTTGGATTTAACTGAGGCAAACCTGAGCAAAGTCATCAGCCCTATGCTTTCCTCCAGAGTCATCAGAGTCCAGTGGCAAGACAGGATGACTGGCGATGGCCCCAGATGCAGTGGGAGACCTTGGCATTTTTAAAACTAAGGTCTTTCCCAGGTCTCAGTTTGTCTGAGGCAAGGCCCATTAGGTAGTTAAAGGCTAGATAAGAACTGAGGTAAAAGATAGCCTACTAAGTGCTTGTTGACTGACTAACTGCTCCTGGGCCCATTTCTGGAGTTTGGTCCCAACTCTGTGGGGAAATGTGGTTATTTGCCTGGATCCCACCTCTGCCAGAAACCCTGTGGGTCTCCCCCACACACACACACACACACACATACATTGATTTTTTTTTGACTGGGTAATAGAGGCCATTCTCTGCCTCATTTCTTACCTAGCCTTAAACACTGAATGGGCATTGCCTCAATCAAACTGAGACCTGGGAAAGACCTTAACTTCAAAAGGCCAACATCTTCCACTACATCCAAGGTCATCTCCAGTTGTCCTGATCCATATCTGGCCACTGGATCCAGATGGTTCTGGAGGAGAAAGTGAGGCTGGTGACTTTGCACAGCCCTCCCTCACTTAAATCCAATTCACTTGCAAGTCGTGGCATCACCTCCCTGATGTCATGGTCCTCTTGGAGAACATAGGACAAACAACAACCACAATCAGGGAGGGGAAGACCCCCAGAGTTTCTGGCCAGAACAGAAACAATTGCTATTTACACTCACTCTGAGCCATCACAATCCAAATAATGAGCAAGTGAGGCTGAGGATCCTTCTTCTGGTAATACAACCTCAACAGTGTGTGCTCAGGAAGTGTGAACTTGTTGCCAATTTACATGGGCAATAGTTAATGCTAACTATTAACATGTAACATGACCTCCTCCTAAGGAGGAAGTTATATTTGCTAGGAGAATAGGGAACATAAACATCCATTCCAAAGATAAATGCAAATTACCTTTGCATTATCTGCTGCCTGCCTTATTTTTGCATGGTTAATTGAGAGTTAAAAATATGTGTACACAACATGGGCAAAATACAGAAGAGAACTTTTGCCTAGATTTGGTCCTTTGTAAATGGAGGTATGTTTGTAATTCCACAAGTCTCACATTTTCGTACCAGGGGCTAGAATCAGCAAATGCTTTGATTCCTACATAACTCTAATCAAGGTCAAAGGCCTTATTTTAAAAGAAAAACAATTATACTAAATCTTTAAAATAGACACAAAAACAGAAGCATAATCCATGAGTTGGCTCATGGCTTTCATGTCATTGCTAGGAACATAGCTAGAGTTTGGGCTTTAGCTATTAGGAACACACATATGCATGCATGCATACACACATGTATACACACATGCATTTGCAGAAATTCATGGCTAGAATGCTTTCTAAAGGTCATCTAATCCAAATTCCTTGTTATACAAAGAGATTAGAGCCCAGGTAAGTCTTCCTACTCCTTATTTCATTCTTCCAATATTCTGCATTGTCTATAGCCCATCAGCTCACTAGAAAGGGTCTAGAAGGGAGAGAAGAGAATTGCCTTAGGTGAAACCCTACAGCAGGAGTGGGGAAGCTGCAGCCTCGAGGCCACATGTGGCCTTCTAGGTCCTTGGGTGCAGCCCTTTGACTGAGTCCAAGTTTTACAGAGTAAATCCTTTTATTAAGGGGATTTGTCCTGTGAAGTTTGGATTCAGTCAAAGGGCCACATTAAAGGACCTGAAGGGCCACATGTGGTCTCGAGGCCACAGGTTCCCCATCCCTGCCCTAGAGTCACTATGGGATCATGGGTTTTACAGCTAAGAAGTGCCTTAGAGATCACTTAGTCCAATTCCCTAATTTTACAGAGAAAGAAATTGAGGCTCAGGTTCTTCCTTGAGTGTGATTTGCCCAAGGTGACACAGATGGCAAGTAGCAGAAGCAGAATTTGAACCCAGGCCTTCTGAGTCAAAATCCAGCATTCTTTCCACTGTTTCACACTACTCAAAATCCCATCCAACTCTTTGCAGCTAAGAGTTAATGGAATCCCAATAAGATATAGGAGATGTGGAGATATATAGAGGTTGAATACTGCAGTGACATGTAATTTAGAATGATCTTATGACTCATTAATCCTTCAAAATTCAAAAAGATGTTTATTTTAAACCACATCTAAAAATTAAGCAGTTAACATACCCTTCAACCAACATGATTCTTCATGGGCAAGACAGCTTAGCTAATTAGTGCACTCGACTCTCACCTCTGGAATTAAATTTATCTTCAGTCATAACAGAACTAAGTTTAATGGCTTCAATCTAGACTTTGTTGCAAAGATGCCTACCATTCACGGAGAGGGACCTGCCCAGAGTCATGCAAGTTCACTTTAGAAAGAACTTTGGAGTGGGGAGTGGTGAGAAGAGGGAATGGCCCTTTGCAGGTCATTATAAAGCCTGTAGCAGTGTCCAGACATCTCAATTTATTGCACCAGAGAGGATGGATGGCCCACTATCTAGGAAGCCTAAAGATAAAATGGAAAGCCACGTATTTGGTAAGAGTTGATGGGTTGCTAAGTGGGAGCCCCTATCCCCTACTAAAAAAAAAAAAAAAGGAAGCACACATCCTGAGATCCCATGATTATAGTTTTGTTCTTCTGAGATCCTAAAGGCTTTTCTGGCTTCTAGAGTCCTTTTAAAATGCAGATACCTCTGGGAAAGGAAGGCATCTTAAGCCCCATTATCAATTAATAAGTTAGAAGCTAATAGCTAGACAAAGACTGTTTTAAAAGAACTAAACTACAGGATAGGTGCTCAAAGGAGAAAGAGGTCGTTGGGAGAAAGGAAGGAAAGAAGAAGAGGGAAGAGGAATGTTGATAAGTTAGGGGAGCAGCCTGGTAAGAACAAAAAGCCCTATACTAAGAATTGTAGGAGATTGGGGTGCTTAGTCTTAGCTTGCCATGTACAGGCTGTTTGACTTTGAAAAAATCACTTCCCCTCTCTTGCCCTCAGTTTCCCCATCTATAAGATGGGAGGGTTAGATCAGATGTTTCTAGGGTACTTTCCATCTCTTTCAGTATGTGACTCTATTACAGGTTTAAATTCTAGCTGCTGGAGGACTGGAAAAGTCCTATACTATCCTCAAGTCTGACATTCAGTCACAACTTGCCAGTAAGATTGCTGATTTTCTAAAGGAGGATGAAGAATCTCTGTCCTAGGAAGCCTTCCCAATAAAAGGGATCTCTCTCTCTCTCTCTCTCTCTCTCTCTCTCTCTCTCTCTCTCTCTGTCTGTCTCTCTGTCTGTCTGTCTCCCTCTCTCTCTCCCTCTCTCCTTGTTGGACCAAAATAGGTTTCTATATCACATCACAGCTCTTCTACTGACCGATTTGGGTTTTTTTAAAGAAAAAACAATTCTTAAGACTTCACAATATTTACGTTCTTCCAACCCCTGGTAATAATAAAATGCTGCATCATCCCAAAAACCCAGAAGGGAAAAAGAAAAGAAGAGAAAATGTCGTAGGCAGCATGTTCTCTTCATCCTCCCCCAGGGATAGGGATAAACTGTCTTCGATAAGAAAGGAGCAGAAACTACATTTGACCCACTTGCTGCAGAAATGATCACAAGTGGTGGAAGCCCCATCTGTTTCCCACAGACGCCAATGGATTTGTGATTCTGACAGCTCATCACTGGAGACTTTATGTATTCATGCCTTAGCAGGCCTCTGGGCACATGGCGTATTCAGATGTGTCTTTAGTAATTAATGTCACACAGCAGACACAGACAGAAGCAACTCTAAGAAGCATCTCTATCTCTCCTCTTACACACTGATCCACAGCCTTGATCACATAAGGGAGACCCTAGAAAGTCAGAGTGTAGAACAAAACCCAGTAGCCAAGCTGAGCACCTGTCTGGAGCAAGCTTAGAATCCAAGAATCCAATGGCCTTCACTGGTCATCAACCAACCAACCAATCAATCAATCAACAAGCATTTATTGAGCATCTAAGTTTTGGGTCCTGGGGATTTAAATGCAAAAGTAAAACAATGCCTATCTTCAAGGAGCTTACATTCACAGTTTTTAAAGTGATGAATTTGTAAGTGGAGGATCTGTGTTCAAATCATGGCCTTGCCACTTACTACTTGTGTAACTTTAAGTAAGTTACTTAATCAACCCTTCTGTGTTTCATTTCCCTCAACTTTAAAATGCGGGGGTTGGACTAGATGATCCAGAAGGTCTTTCCACCCCCAATGAACATTTTATATTACTAAGAAGAAACAGCAAATGAGTAAATACTGGACAAACATCTAACAACCTCTGGCAAGGTGTTGGCTGCCCACAAACACCCTGAGAGTTGTAGGTCTCCCCAGTGAAAGAAGAGGCAGGAGAGCAGAGGTCTTTCATGTACAGCTCACAGTGGGAGTTTTTGGAAGAACTCTCAAAGAATAATGAGGAGAGAAGGGAGAGATGGTGGTCATCCCACAGCAGCAGCCTGATTCCTAATTCCATGGCAGCCTGTGGCTATAACATTTACAATTCCCTTTTTCAAGATCATGAGAGATGACCTCTACTAGTCATGAGGAAAGGTATGTATGTGACTGTGGTTTCCCCCCTTCCCTTCCCACATCTCCTCCCAGCACTAGAGTACAGAAGGAAAACATACAAAAAGAAGTGGTGGTCCCTACCCCTACACATGCTTACTTCTGTTTAATTGTGTTATTTTTTACTCTGGTAAAGAATATATTCACTATATCTAATATTATTTCCGATAAACACTTACAGCTAATCCTGATCTGATATTGCCCAGTTTCCCTTTGTTTGCAGCTCTCCTGTGGAGAGCTCTGAGATCCACACAGGAGAAAATTACCTTTCCTAGAGAAGGGTGGGAGTTCAACCTCCAGCCATTGGTAGAGAGTTTTGCTTTGCAACTGGTAGGCATAGTCATTAGCCATTTCATAACTACACTTCCAAGGATAGAATTACTATGAACTTGGGCCATGATATATATATATATATATATATATATATATATATATATATACATCTGCCCCATAGACATGAGCCAAAGAATAACTGCATGTTACACAGACAAAATAAACGCATAGTAATCTGGACAGGGGTGAGCATTAACGACTTGGAGAATCAGGAAATGCTTCTTGAAGACAGTAGAACTTGAATTTGTCTTGAAGCAAACTTGGGGGAGTCTAGAATTTCACCTGAATATAAGTAAGGTATTATCCTCATTTTACAGACAGAGACAGAGAATTGAAATGACCCATCCACGATCACACTGCTATTAAGTGACAAAGCCAGAACTGGAAATAAGATTTTCTGCTTGCTGATACAGTACTCAAGCCACTACTCTACATGGCCCTTCATCTTTCATTCCCAGTACGAACATTAGCATGGAGTGCCCTTGGGGCTCTCCAATAAGGATTCTGTCTCTGACAGGCATGTCAAAATAATAAAGAATTTGTAGGTAACTGAAGTCCTTGCTTCAAAAACAGGTTAGGAAAATGAACCTCCCAACCGCCCTGGCCATGACCCTTAATTTCTTGAATAACCCATTGTAGATCTAACATGAATTAAATTACTAAGCTATCTAACTCATTTTCAAATTTATTTATATACCCATCCTTTATAGTCACATAGCACCTTAAGATGATTCTTTGACTGCCCTTTGATTTTCCTGAACCTCATAAACATGGGATGGTAGGGTTGACCTATCATCAGTTGTTTGATACAAGCCCACTGTTTTCATGGGCGTTCAGATGGTCCTGAGTTCACCTGGACAAAATTGCCAAGCTTGTTGAATGAAATTGGATTCCCAGAGCAGTACAATTAATCTAGTCTTCTGTCACCTTCATATCATACCTCTTCATTCTAGCCTCTTCCTCCCACCAGGAAATACTACTCCCCCTGGGGCCCTGATCACCTGATTGATGGGAATTTTCCATATCTAGCCGAGACTCCAAACTATCATGCTGTTCTCCAGTCATCTACATGGTCCCACTCACCATTCATGTGATTTCTCAGACTAAACCATCCTTCCCTGGACAACATTACCCTAGATGCGCTGTATCCTATGATTAGAATGTAATCTTCAGGGCAAGAACGATTTTGTTTTCACAGTGCCCAGCACAGCCAGTCAATAAATATGTATTGAGCTTACCTAAGTGCCAGGGATACAGAGAAAGAAAAAAACAGTCCTTGCTTTTAAGGGGCTCACATTCTAATAGGAGACATAATATCTAAAGAATTTACTACATATAAGATATATACAGCATAGGTAGAAAGTTGTTCATTCATTCATTCAACAAACATTTACTAAGTGCCTACTCCATGCCAGGCACTGTGCTAAGTGCTGGGGATACAAAAAGAGGCAGAAGACAGTGCCTTCCCTCAAGGAGTTCATGTTCTAATGGAGGAGACAATATCTAAGTAACTCAGTACATACAAGATATATACAGAGCAGATGAGAGTTAATATGGTAGAGGAAGGCATTAGCAGCTGGGGAGACTGGAAAAGGCCTCCTGCAGATGGTAGGATTTAAGTTGAGTTTTGAAGGAAGGAAACAGGGAGACAGAATGAGGAGGAACGACATTCCAGGTATGGGAAACAGCCAGTGAAAAGACAGAGGGATAGAAGACAGAAATTGTTTGCAAAGAACAGCAAGTCAGCCAGTGTGGTGAAGGGAGTATAAGCCTAGAAAGCAAGGAAAGGACTGTGCCAGACAGTGAAGTGCTTTAAATGTTGACGTACTATATTTGATCCTGGAGGTAATGGGGAGGCAAAGGGCATTTGTTGAGTAGAAAGGCAACAGAGGCAGACTTATGCTTTAGGAAAATCATTTTGTCAGCTGCGTAGGGGATGGATTATAGTGGGGAGAGACTTGAAGCAGAAAGACCAGTTAGAAGGCTATTGCAGTAGTCCAGGTAAGAAGTGATGAGGGCCTCCTGAAGACGAGCATACAGGAGAAATGTTATGAAGGCTAAAGAAACAAGACTGGGCAACAGATGTTAGGTGACCTGGAATGAGGAACTGAGGAGGACATCGAGGTTGTGAATCTAGGTGACTGTAAGGATTGTGGGGCCCTCCAAAGTTGGGAAAAGAGGAAGGTCGGGGTGGGCAGAGATAGTGAGTCCTGCTTTGGACATGTTGAGTATGAGATGCCCATGGGACACACAATTCAAGATGTCCAGAAGGAAACTGGTGATTCAAGACCAGAATTCGGGAAAGAGGCTAGGGCTAGAGATCACATCATTCATAATGGACAGTACTGAGATGTGAACGTAGGTCCTCAGATTCCCAACCTAGGGCTCTTTCCAACACACAATGCTGGCTCCCCAGCTGTACATGACTGCCTCTCAGGCTACTGTTTTCCAATATGCCACACAGTCTCACAGAAAGAGAAGACAATAAATACGAAAGTAAAAGCCAGGTGATTGAAGTAAAAACTCAACCACAGAGGATTTCAAGCTGATACACTTTCATTTTTTAGCTAAGATTTTTAAAATAGTAATTTGCAAAGTGCTTTACAGACATTATCTCAATTTATTTTCAAAACAACCCTGGGAGGCAGACAGTATTAGTAATTCCATTATACAGATGAGGAAACCGGGGCTAAGTGACTTTACTCAGGGTAGTACAGCTAGTAAACATGTGAGGCAGGATTTGAACTCAGGTCTTCATGTCTTGTTCTCTCTATCTACCATGCCACCTAGCAATTCATTTCTGGCCTTTTATCAGGAAGAAAAGATGAAGCATCAGCTCCATGCTATATCTACCCATACTGCTTTCCTGGTCTTGGGCCATAGTTGACCTCTCCCAATGAGAGAACGGGTCTGGAGATCTAGAAAGCCAACACAGAAAGATGGCCCCTCCCATCCTACCCCTACCAAAAAAACAAAAAAAAAAAAAACAAAATAGAAAATGTCTTTCCTAAGACACTCAGCAACAGCAAAGAAAATGAAGTTGTGTTTGCAACAATATTAAAAACGACACTAGGCCTTCCCACAAAGTTCATTCTCTCTCCTCAACCCTCCCTGCCCTCTGCAGTTTCCTGGCTCTTGGTTATGAGAATTAATGGGCTCAATTCTGTCTCTTTCACCAAAGGACCTTGAAAAACTGGCACAGCAGCTCTGTTTACAAAGGGTGAACAGAACAGTAACAGCCTCATTAGGTGTCTCTCTCCACTTTTTATTTTTTAAAGAATAAAATACAACCCTCTTTCTATGATTACTATTACCTTAGCGAAACATCTTTGATCTTAAGATCAGAGCCACACAAGAGAAGCTCTTACAGGTGGGCATTTTCAATGTTCTCCTTCTTCCCAGAAGCAATTAGAGGTTTAAGCAAAAATGGAATGAATATAATAAGTGGGAAATTAACTAACACTCTTTGTGAAATCATAGAGGCCCAACATGGTCTAATTAAAGCATTTAAAAGGGTATCAGAGACTAATGAAACTAATACGTGGTGAGATTTGGGTGAAAAATGATACTAGCCTTCAGAGGAAAGACCTCTAGCAAAGGAATATGAAGTTCCTAATGGAGATTCCCGGAGGGCCTGTCATTTTTCCCCTTCCTTAAGGGAAATGATACCCCAGATTCCCAATACCATGAGATATCCAAGAACTCAGCCATGATGCCACAGGCTAGTGACAAAGAGCCACTGACGAAAGGAAGAACGTTAACTAGGTTCCATTATAACCCTTCCAGAAAGTCACATTGACCTTCCCTCCCACTCCTAAACCTAGTGCTCAATGTTCCCTCATCTGCTGAGGTTGAAATGACTAATTTCATTCTTCTGTCCTGAGTACTCTTTGGGCACAAATTACCCTCCTTTATCTCGCAAGCATGGGGAAAGGAAAAGACAGACCCTTAAAAAATAATCTTTGTTAGCATCTTTTGTTTTCATGTCACCTTCCTTTCCAAATGTCTCCTTCCCTCTTCCCTACTCAATGAGCCAGCCATTAGAGCAACGAATTTTTAAAAAGAGAAAAAAATACAAAAAATTAATCCACATGTTAATTGAGTCTGATAATACACACAATGTTCCACACACTTATTAAACTGACTTTCCAACAAATAATTGAGGTGGAAAGAACACTGAATTCTGAGTCAGTATTCTACACGCTGGCATGTAGACAAGAAATGACATAATCTCTGCCTTCAGGAATCATAATAACACACATATACAAGTATGATACAAGGTAGATTGGAGTGCGGGTAAATTGCTAGGAGAAATGCAGAGTTCAGAGGGCTGGGAGCACCAGGGAAGACTTCATGAAAGAGGTTACATCTGACTTGCCTTTAAACGTCTTACAAAATAATTAGTCAAACTCCCAGCACCAACTACAGGTACTAGTGGCTGAGCAAATCGCTTAACCTCTGTTTGCCTCTGTTTCCTCATCTGTAAAATGGGGATAATAATAGCACCTACCTCCCAGTGTTGTCATGAAGATAAAATGAGACTTTTATAAAACATTCTGCAAACCTTAAAAAGCAACATAAATGCCAGCTATTATAATGGAGCCAAGAGAAGGAAGCCTTTCTCCACCTGCTCCATCCAATCCAATAACTCCCAGTGAAGTAAGCATTTGTTTAATATGAGGATGTAAGTGGGATATATCTTAGCAGTACAGAAAGCAAATTGTTCTCATTTTAATAATTTGTGAGTTTTTCGATTGAATTTGAAGAGGTGAAATTAGAATTTCTGAGACAAATCATTGGGTTCAGGTGTTTTGTTATTTAAAAAAAAAAGTTTCAATAAGTCCTGACATTTAGTCATGAAGCTGTTATATACCATTAAATATTGCTAAACCCAGGAAAGAAAACAAGCTGGGTAGATTTGTCTGGTGTGTTAATATACATTATTTACCCTGGGGTGACATTTTAATAGCAAGGGAAAATATGAGCAAGTTCCAAAGGCTTGTTGTACACATTTTGCCACATGCCGATCTGAATACATAAATTTAGGCTTTGTCAAGAGTAATGAGACACCAAGTGCAGACACCTGCTGAGGCCCTTAAACTTTTTCCAAGGAAAAAAAATATACATGATTAGGGAATTGCAAGCACTCACCTGTGATTTATTATTAAAACAACACACCTAGGGCGCCATTGGCACCCTATTCCCCTTCCTACTTGCTGGAGTTAAATAGATGAGTGATTAAACATCAGTTTCCCAGGGCCTCTCCAACATTCCCTCTTCAAGCTTCATCCACTATACCCACCTGCCCTGAACAAAATAAATTGATAAACAAACAAACAGTTCTTTGGGGCTAGAAAAAGCAATGATCTTGTCAGTGGGTGCTATAAAGACTTTCTTGTAAAGTCTTCTTTCTTTACCTCCAAGCCCTTGTTCAAGCCATCCCCATCCAACACCAGAATTCTCTGGCTTCTCATCCTGAAAGATTTCATCTCAGCAGCACCACTATCATCTTTCGCCCTCCAGGAAGCCTCCCTAAGCAGGACTTCATACTGAATTAGTGTTAATATTGACCATCACATTACCAATAGGGTGTCCTGGGAAGAGCACTCCTTTGTGTCTCTGGTGAAGTAAAGAGATGGGTACTAGGGCAATGGGTCAGTTTAAGTCAGGAACAGTTTAGGTAAGGACTGGGATGGGGGTGGAGAGTAGAATGCTGGAGGAGGGTTTGTCAAGAAATAATGTTTGCTTATTAAAACTTGCCTCCAAGAGAGTGGCATATTCTCCACACCAAAAGCAGGAATCATTACTCACCTAATGCCATTCAACCCTTTTCTGCCTCAGTTTCTTCAGCTATTGGCTCATCTAGACTCTAAGACTTCTTCCAGCTCTAAATTTATGACACTATGAACTGTTGAACTAGGGCCCCATAGGCACCTTGCCCCATTTTTAATAACTGTGTATTTCTGGTGACTGTACAGGTTGAAATTTAATTTTATCAAGTTTTACAAAAAGGAAGAAAAAGGTTCCCCACCCCTGATCTAGGAGCCTTCTCTTTCCTCTGTGGGATCACAGACTCAGCCAAAGAGTTGACTATTAAACCCAAGGGACTTAAAAATATAATTGCACTTGACATTTTACAAGGATGAAAGGTGGTGCAGGGGAAAGCATGCTGAACTTAGAGTCATAGGCCTGAGTTCAAATCTTGACTCTGCTGTATAATCTGTGTGACTTATGACAATCTCTTTTTTTGTTGTTGATGTTAAGGTCTCAGTTTCTATAAAATGAAGGAGTCAGATTAGATGACTTTGTCACATCCAGAGACAGCTAGGTGGCATAGTGGATAGAGTTCTGGGCTGGAGTCAGGAAGACTTGAGTTCAAATGCAGCCTCAGACATTTACTGTGTAACCCTGGGCAAGTCACTTAACCCCTCTTTGTCTCAATCCACCAGAAAAGAAAATAGCAAACCATTCCAGTATCTTTGCCAAGAAAACCCCCTGGACAGCACGGTCCAAAAGGTCAATCAAACGCAACTGAACAACAATTGTGTCTTCCATTCTAAATTGATGAATCTCTTCAGCAGTGAAGTTGACTAAAAAGTTAGGATGTGTTTGGAGGACTTTACCCAGCCCAGATTAGCTTTTACAGCTTAACAAGAGACTTGTGAGAACCAGGATATATTAGCAGGCATAAATCCCCTGCTGTGATGTGATGGAGATAAAGACTGATTCTTAAGCATCTTTCCCCTATGTTCAGTTTCATTATCATGTGGATTTCCCCGCATTTAAACTCTCCAGTTTATTGGGTTTTGCTACTTCAGGCCCTGCAGGGTCTAATCCTTTTCTTCCTCTTGGCTCTGCCGAAGGTGAAGTTTGAGTGCATACTGTTTCCTTATTTGCTTTGCAACCTTGAAGGAGGTTTGGTTTTGGGGTTTGTTTGTTTTTTTAATCATGCTCAAGTGCAGGTGTGGTGGTTCAACCTTCACAAGATAATTTCTATCTAAAATCATCCCCAAGCCTTTTGAAAACATAAAGTGATCCTGAAACATCATCATTCTCCTTTTCCTCCATCAACTAGTCAATCAACAAGCACTTACTGAGCACCTACCGTTTGTCCAGTCCTGTGTTAGGCCATGTGATGGAGTTAGGAATTGAAGGTCTCTGGTTTTAAGGGGCTTACAATTCCCCTTGGGAGAAGAGACCAGGAAATGCGAGACACAAGTCAAGAGGAGAAGACTTGGAGGAGGAGAGGCATGTTAGCTAGCTTCCAATGTTTGAAGGTATGTCGTATGGAAGCAGGATCAGACTTTACTTGGCCTCAGAGGGCAGAATTAGGAGCAATGGGCGGCAGCAATAGGGAACCAGATTTGGGTCTGTCCCAGTCAAGGCTTCATGCAATCTAGTCCAAATCTTTATTTCCAACATTATCTTTCAAGTCCTCCCCTGAAACTTAGTTCTAATGCCTCATTTGGTGATCCTGGATTCTCAAAGTCCATGCTGAGAGGATCATAAACTGTGGCATATCCTACTGTAATGGGAATATTCTCAGGCTCTGATACTTAAGCTACCTGTGTGACCTTGGGTGGGTCACTAACCTTTCTGGAATTGTTTCCTCATTTGCGGAATTAAAAGAAGGAAGGATAGCTTGTATCGGGTGGCCTCTAGGTCCCTTCCTTCCCAAAGTCTACAATTCTATCATCCATTGTTTGTTGTGTAACTATAGTCAAACTTAAAAGATAATTGCTCTGTAACTGGAAGAAACCTTAGATTTCATCTAGTTCAAAGTAACAACCCTCATTTTGCAGATGAAAAAATACAGGCCAGGGAGGGGGTGACTTACCTAAATGTCACACAGGTCCATCATCTGAGCATGAAGGAACACTTAACCATGAAGACTCTTCCACTAAGGCAAGAGTTCTTAGCATTTTTGTGTGTGTCATGGACTCCTTTGGCAATATGATGAAACCTATGGACCCCTTCTCAGAAGAATGTTTTTAAACATATAAAAAATATACGAGACAAATATATAAAACATATAAAAGACAAAGGACACATAAAATACAAAGGAAGGAGGAAAAAATGCTGACCCAAAATGAGATGGCCTACCTTTATGAGTAGTGAGTGTTTTAGAACTACTGGTTAGAAATGTTGTAAAAGAAAATTCTAATTCAAATTGGGTTTGGACTAAATGTCCTCTACAGGTCTTCTTCAATTCTAAGATTCCCCAATTCCATGAATTTCAAAGAGTGTAAGATAGAATATGAGAGGCAGATGTGATGTCATAGATAGAAAGCTGGCCCTGGAGTCAGGAAGACCTGAGTTCAAGTCTCCCCTCTAACACGTAATGGTTATGTGACCTTGGGAAAATCATTTAACCATTCAATGCCTCAGGAAATTCTCTAAGACTGTAAGGAGCAAAGAAGCTGCCTGTCCACCTCAATTGATGGAGGAAGTTAGTCACCAGGAGCTCTTTATATCAAGGATGCCTCTGAGGAGAAAGTGAAGCTGGTGACTTTGCACAGCCCTCCCTCGCTCAAATCAAAGTCAATTGCAAGTCACGCTTTTCCCTGATGTCATGATCCTCTTTGAGAACAAAGAACAACTACAACCACAAGCACAACTTTATATCAATGAAATCACAGGTCCAGAAAAGGGGAAAAAAGATAAAATATAATCAAATGCTAAATTTCATAATATAGACTATAGGTCCTAGGACAGTTCAAAGGAGAGAAAATTGACTGTATATTGAAGTGACAGGAAAGCTTCCTAGAAATAAAGCATGAGCTCTCCCCTGAAATGTTCCTAGAATTAGGACAAAGAAACAAGAAGAGGAAGGAACATCTGGCTGCATTGGCCTTTGCCACCTACCTCTACTGGTGCGTGTCTACAAAAATGGTGAAGATTCAAGACTTCTATATCAATATATAGCAAACCCCAGATTGTGTACTCAAACACAAGGTTCTACCCAGCCCAAATATCTTGCCATCTTCCTTGCCACCAAGCATATCTCCCTCCCCCGGACTGTGACCTAAAAGCTCTTGCTTTTAGAATAATAATCAAATCAATACTTCCATTGATACCAGAAAGGGCATGACAATCTACTGTCCTAAACTATGGTTCCACGCACAATTCCTGTGACTGCCTGGACCAAAACCTACCTTCACTGGTCACCATTTCCCTTTATGTGCTCTGTTCCCATGGCAGGATGTAAGTTTCTTGAGGGCTAAAACTCTCTCACTTTTGTACTTGTATTTTGAGGTCTAGCACACAGCAGGGAGCAGCCAGGAGAAGGGTCTGAAGCAACCTTCACAACCCAAAGGAAGAAAGCACAGAGCCAGCAAGATTCTGTAGGACAGCATGAACTGAACACTTTCACTGGGTTTCCTAATATCTATTTTCTGCCTCTGTCTAGGCAGCTTGATTTCTCTCAGAGAATTCCCACCACCATTTTGAGAATTTTCAGGCCTGGCCCTTTCTCTAAAAATGCCATATTAGACTAGCCCTGCCTTTATTCATTCTGAGCATGCTGAATTCACATATTAGGCTGCCAAAACGATCCTTTCTATTCTGTGTTTTCCCATAACTAGGCAACTATTACCTTGCCTGATCATATTCCATTTTCCCCAAAGCTATATCATTAACTAAAGAATATGCTCTGACTTATCCAATAAAAGTGTTTAACCTTTTTAATGTTTTATTGATTCTCAAAGCTTTGGTTCCACCAGAATATCCCAATTGCTACATTAACAAGCTCATTGATATTCTTTAAACAATCTCCCTGCAACTTGTAATGCAGTGTGGGAGAGATAGCTCTCCCAACGATCTGTTAATCAATGGGCCCATCTAGCATCCACCACACACATGCACATTGGAGAACCATATTTAATGAGAACAGTGATCTATGAGTACATCCCAATATGGGCCTTAGATCCTAGGCACAGATTATCAGCCTGTAATAGAACTATAAGAGATGTCCTCTATCAGGGGTCTCTCCTTTTTTGGAGCAGGGCAGGTTAATGGTGGAAGGAAGGAAAGGGGATTTCCAGTATTTTAGCATCTCTGGCAAAATGAAAGGTGGAGTCCAAGAGTAAAGGAAGGACTCTGGCCTCTGCAATTTAACCTTTCCTAGTAAGTACATCTATACTCCAGCTCTTCTCTTGTGGTTAATGTTAATGGAATGACTGTAACTTGGACTAGTCCCCTTGGGGCACTTTATCTGACAGTCCACTATCAAGATCAAAATGGACCTCAGTTTTGGGAGCTGCAACCACAGAGGAAAAAAAAGTGACATATTTAGTTTTAGGTGTGGGATCAGGGACAAGTCATTTAACCTTTCTTGGTCTGTTTTCTCATTTGTAAAGTGGGAATAATACTTGTACAACATACCTCATCAAGTTGTTAAGAAAAAAGTTCTTTGTAAACCTAAAAGCATACTAGAAAAGTGAATTATTTGATGATGAAATGCATACCTTGGATTTAGTTATACTAAAATGAATCTGTGATTTTATCAATTCAACAGTCCCCTCCTATAATGCAGATCACAAATCATTCATGCCTGCCATTTTGTGTAACTCTTGCCTAGATTCTCCCAAAAGTTTGCTATAGGGGGTCCACAAAACACGCTAGAGATGTTCCTCAATTTGTCCCAATATCATGAGGGTACCAATAGAACAATCTGACCAACCACCTGTCATCCCTTACTCTTACTCTGTGACCAGCCCATCTTCTCTTCCCCTACAACTGTCCAATTCTAATGCCTCATCATGGCATGGCAATCTTGGACTCTCAACGGTGATACCAGTAGAAGCTGGCCTTTTCAGAAGCTGAAAAGGCTTCAAATGTAGCCCCAGGAAACTGATCTCTTCTGTTTTCTGAAGACCACACCAGCCAGTAATGTAGAGATACATAATCAGTTGACTGGCCACCTGGTGATGAAACTTTTTCAGCCATAGCAACCTATGAAGTTGGGGGTGGGGGGAAGAGACTGGGGAATGTCCTTCAATCCCATATGGCTCCCTTCTGTTTCAGCAGTAACTGTGGCAGAGTAGTGGGAAAGGAAGCAGAGAGTGTGAAGAATCACAATTGCTCACTATTTGACAAACACTGCTGGGAAAACTGGAAGGTTGTCTGGCAGAAATTTGGTATAAACCAATATCTCACACCATTGACCAAGATAAACTCCAAATGTGTACATAGAAAATGTGAATCAAAGTAACTCTTAGAATCTACCTAGGATATCCACCCTGAGGGTGATGAATCTTGGAGGAGCTTCAGGAAAACAGGCACACTACCACACCAGTAGCTAGAATTGCAAATTGGCCCAGCCATTCTGCAAAGCAACTTGCAATTATATTTCAAAAAACACCAAACTGTGCAAATCCTTTGACCCAATGATACTTCTAGTAAGTATATACCCCAAAAAATCAAAGAAACAAGAAAATGACTCTTTTTTATAGTAGTAAAGGAGCCCACCTCCTGGGAAATGGCTAATTGTGATATAAAGAATATAATGGAATATTGTTGCACCATTTAAAAAATTGTGAAATAGGCTATTTCTGAGGAAACTGGAAAGACTTGTATGAACTGATGCAGAGGGAAGTAAACAAAACCAGGAGAACAATTTATATAATGACAACATTATGAAGAAGAACAACTTTGAAAGATTTAACAACTCTGATCAATGCAATGACAACAGAAATGACATCAACATTGACTATAGCAATTTTATCCAGAATTAAATTAAATTAATTGCTACAAGGAGTCCAAAAAAGTCCAGAAAGTGCCTTAGTTAGTAGACGTTTTACTTGCCACATGGAGATAGATGGCTGCCAAAAGCAATACTGGGCTAGAATATAAACTTATCTGTAAAATCTTACAAAGGATGATAGTTATACATAGTATCATTTCATAAAAACCAAAACAAAAAGAAGCAGTGAAGAACAAAGCTGGTCTAAAGAAAGATTGGCAATATATCCAACTAAGCAAAATCATCCCAAAGGAAATGGGATTACAAACAGAAAGGAAAAATGGAAACAATTTGCCAAAATTATTACAGAAAACTATTTTTTCCATCAAGGATGGTGGAATTGCCACACTTGGACCCTAACATCATACTCCCTGTGGTACTTACAAAGGAAATAAAAATGACACTAAAGAGAACAAATATGGGGAGAGTTGTTGGACTGGACCAAGTATATACAGAGAAGATCCATGTTGGAGGCATACAGTTATGAAGATACTGAGGAAACAATTTACATGATATCTAAAGGAAGGTAAAATACCAAAGATGGGGGAGGGGGGAATCTCAGTCCTTACTGATTCCAAAAAGAGGTGACCAAAAAAACAACAACTGCCTACCCATATACCTGTTCTCTCATTTATGCAAAATCTTTATGGGGGTCTTCCATTCACAAATTGCAGCCATCTTCAATGAGGGTATTAGTAGAGAGCAAGCAGGTTTTCACAAATGATATTCAATAATAGACCATGCTTTTACTTTCTCACAATGGACTGAAACATGTAGAGACTACAGCATCTCATTCTTTTTGTTTATCAGTTATGAAAAAGCATTCAACTCAGTGGAATAGAACAGTGACTAAAGACTTTTACGAAAAGATGATATCCATCTACATATCAAGATCATTCAAGATTCCTTTAAAAATGAACCAGCATGGAGTTGTGAAATGGTCCAATCATTCTGGAGAGCAATATGGAACTATACCCAAAGGGCTATAAAACTGTGCATACTCTTTGACCCAGCAATATCACTTCTAGGTCTGTATCCCAAAGACATCATAAAAATGGGAAAAGGACACACATGTACATAAATATTTATAGCAGTTCTTTTTGTGGTGGCAAAGAACTGGAAATTGAGGGGATACCCATCAATTGGGGAATGGCTGAACAAGTTGTGGTATATGAATGTAATGGAATACTATTCTGCTATAAGAAATGATGAGCGGGCAGACTTCAGAAAAACCCAGAAAGACTTGTATGGACTGATGCTGAGTGAAGTGAGCAGAACCAGGAGAACACTGTACACAGTAACAGCAACATTGTGCAATGACTAACTTTAATAGACTTAGCTCTTCTCAGCAATGCAAGGATCTAAAACAACTCCAAAAGACCTATGATGGAAAATGCTATCCACATGCAAAGAAAGAACCATGGAGTCTGAATGCAGATTGAAGCATACTATTTGCTCTCTTTTTGTTGTTTGTTTCTTCTTTCTTGAGATTCCTCCCATTGAATCTAATTCCTCTTTACACCATGACTAATGTGAAAACATGATGAATGTATATGTAAAGCCTATAACATATTGCATACTGTCTTGGGGAGGTGGGAGGAGAGAGAGGGAGAGAAGATTTAGAACTCAAAATCTTATGAAAGTGAATGTTGAAAATGAAAAATTAATTAATATTTTTTTAAAAATGAACCAACAGAAATAACTCTGCTCAATGACCCTCTTATAGTAAACATCAAGTGAGATATGAAACAGGAAAATATATGCTTATCAAACATTTTTACTACTGTGATGGTGGAAATCCACCACAGATTCTAGGTCTAGGGCAGATTCTATGTGTATAGAGAGGTCCCTCCTGTTTGTGGATGGCATTATATTTATTGCATCTAGCCCCAAGACAATAAAGAGCCTCCTGAAAGATATATATAATGACTGGAGGGAATTTGACCTTCCATCAAGGTCAAATAGACCCTGCTGTCCATCCACACAGGAAAGACCAAATGGATGAAGAATATCTATTGGCCAGGTTTCAATTTACCTAGAAATGCACACACTGTAGAGCTTTCTAACAGTAAGTATATCTAAGACAGGCAATAAAGATGGACAATGAGCTGGGCCCAGGGTTGTAAAAGAGGAGGAGAGTAGACTGGATAGCTTTCAGGAAACTGCAACTGACTCCAAGTTTTCTATGTTGGCAAAGGCAAAATTTTTCAATATATTTTACTCATATGATTTTACTCCAATATATTTTACATGTATCCAACATGGATCTCTTCTGCTGTATGGCAACAACACCATTTTCTCCAAAGAATTAAAGATAAACATCATGCAGAGGAGAATGGAAAGACACACAAACAGTCACAGAGGGTGATCAGGCTGCAACATATAACTCTGAAAAAAGGAGTAAAGCATGTCATCAAATAACTCTGATAGAAAAATATAGTTGAAACAATAAATTTATGTATTAGATGAATGGATAAATGAATTAAGTAGAAAAAGAACAAAGCACAGATCCAGTTCATAGTGTTGAGGGACATAAAGGGAAAGGGATGGGAACTATTTGGCTTGTTCATGTAGAAGGAAGATTGGAATCATTTTTTCTCTTTAGCTCAAGAACCCTGCTTACTAGCAGCAAGCTCTATAGTGTTTTTCATTTGCTGTTTATGCTTCTGATCCACATTATTTCTTTTGTTGCTCATAATTCTGCTGAATAGCCTTTAGAAAATAAACCATATTGTTCAAGAGGATTTTAGGGCATGCTGCCATAAAAAGTCCTCCTGTTCAGACAAGAGCAGTGGCAGCTCAAACACTTTTTTGCTGGTAGGCATTTCAAAGAAGAAGCTCACCAGACTACTAGTGAAGCCCTGAGGAATGGAGTTGCTACCTTGGGGTCTGAGCTCTTGAGACATGGGGGACTGGTGGCATAGGCTTCATCATCTCCAAGGTAACGGCAGTCCCTAGATAGGAGGGTCTCAGGAAGGGATTCCACCAATAATTAAGCATTGCAAAGGCACAGAGAGAATGAATTAATAGCCCCAAGAATCCTGCAGACCCCAGGGAAGGGGTTCACTTCTCTAGCCCTACTCACAAAGTGAAGGGAATATCAGAGAACCAGGGGGAAGCCTTAGTCACAAAGAATTCTCACCTTAGAGTTGGCGAAGGGCTCTGAGGAACTAGTCTAGATCAAGAATAGATCTTATTTCACGGAATAGATTGGCTGCTTTATTTCCCTGAAGGGTAAAAGAGTGTCAAGGGTAAGATTCCATAAAGGACTACTTAGTTAGGGAATATCCTTCCTGACCCTAACCTAAGACTTAGGACATTCTCCAAATCATTCTAGCTTCCTTTAATAAATCATTATAGACTCAAGATTTTATCCCCTTTCCAGAGTAATAGAGTATCAGGAGAGTCTCAAAAGCATAGGACCTTTGTTGCTGTTGTTGTTCAGTCATGTCCAACTCTTCTTGACCCCATGAACCATAGTGTCCATGACATTTTCTTGGCAAAGGTATTGGAGTTGTTTTCCATTTCTTTTTCCAGTCGATTAAGGCAAACAGAGGTTAAGTGACTTGCCCAAGGTCACACGGCTAATAAGTGTCTGAGGCCAGATTTTAATTCAGGTGTTCCAGAAGAGATTAGGTGCATTCAGGGTGGTATGGCCATAATATAGGATCTTGGGTGTACTGATTTAGAGTTGGAAGGCCCCTTAAACACTACCTAGTCCCACGCCCTCATTTTACAGATGAGGAAAATGAGACTCAAAGAGTCAAATGACTTGCTTTGGGTCATACAGGCAGTAGTGGTGGCTAACATTTACATAAGGCTTGAAGGTTTGTAAAGCACTTTACACATATTGTCTCATTGTATCCTTACAACAATCCTGAGAGATTTTTGTTGTTTCAGTCGTTTCAGAATCTTGGTGACCCCATTTGGAGTTTTCTTGGCAAAGATAGTGGAGTGGTTTGCCATTTCCTTCTCCAGCTCATTTTACAGATGAGGAAACTGAGGAAAACAGGGTTAAATGACTTGCCCAGAGTCACATAGCTAGGAAGTGTCTGAGGTCACATTTGAACTCAAATCTTCTAATTCCAGGCACCACATTCTATCCTCTACACCACTGAGCTGTCCAAATGCTGAAAGGTAGGTGCTGTTATTATCCCCCTTTTCCCAAAGGGGCAGGCCATAAGGAGCCTTAGTATTTAAAGCTGGATGATGCTTCTGAGATCATTTAGTCCAAATCAGGGGTGGGGAACCTGCGGCCTCGAGGCCACATGTGGCCTTCTAAGTCCTTGAGTGCAGCCTTTCGGCTGAGTCCAGGTTTTACAGAACAAATCTTTTTTTTAAGGGGATTCGTTCTGCGAAGTTTGGATTCAGTCAAAGGTACACACTTGAGGATCTAGAGGGCCATATATGGTCTCTAGGCTGCAGGGTAACCTGCACTGGTCCAAACCCTTCATCCCAATGGAATAATTGAGGCCCAGAAAGAGGAAGGCACTGCCCACAAGGTCACATAGCAAGCCAGTTTCAGAGTCAGCCCTAGAATGGTGGTATCCTGCCTCCTGGCCCAGCTCTCATTTCTATACACTCAGCTGCCTTCCCTTTCTTCTTACATCTAAACCTTTCTGTTTTCTATTATTTATTTTCAGTCCTGAAGTATAGTTCCTCTGTGGACGAACTGTTCATAGTTCTGAGTCACTGAGGAGGAAAAAGAAATTAAATTTCTTTGCCCGGCCTTTTAACAGGGGCAGGCTGCCATGGTCCCTTTGGGTTTGACTTGCGCTGGGTTATAAGAAGGCCTGCATTATGGGAAGGCACCTGGGGCAAGCGTCAGGGGGTTACCAGGGTATGCTGGGGAACCAGCAGTGTGAAAAAGAGACCCTGCGAAAAGGGTATGGATTCGGGGGGCGGCAGGGAGAGGGAGAGGACATGTTAATGAATGCCTCATTTCTCATGAATCCATAGTCACGCATGCCCGCGGACTCCTTGCCACAGTAAAGAGTCCATGCATTTATTAAGGATTCATTCGATAGAAGCTGCTCCTGGCTTAATAGTAGCTACAGATTTTCTGATCTAAAAGGCTCCAGAGTTTATTTACAGCTGCAACTGCTGCTACAGCCGGAGGCACACCAAGATCATATCTCCATCCCAGGCATAGAAAAAGACTCATCGTCTGTCTGTCTTTCCGGTTTCCCAGGGGCCACAGGGAGCATAGACGGAGGTGGGTCAGCTGCCTTGGGGGAGCATTAAAGGAGCAAACGAAGCATCATAGGCTCAAGGGATTGGTGGGGTAGCTGCGTGCTCCAAGGACTGTTACACATTCCTCTGTCCCCAGTGCCTCGTGAGAAATCACCTGGAATCATAAGATCATAGATTTAGAGCTGGGAGGCATGTCCCAGGTCAAGAAATTCAAACCCTACACTTTATAGAGAAGCAAACTGGCACAGAGAGGAAAAGGGATTTGAGGTGAAGCCATGGGGGTTATATCATGAGGGGATGGGAAGGCATTATGTAGGTAAGTAAGGTAATTTCTTAGGGAAAAGAAACTGCAGACAGACTGCTTGTCCTAAACTATATTCAGTCCATCAAAAAGTTTCCATTTAATACCTACAAGGTGCCAGGCTCTGTGCCAGGTGCTGGTAATAGAAAGACAAATACAAAAGTCCTTGGTCTCAAGGGACTTAAAACTTATGACGCAAACAAGTACATATATTAGGATAAGGGACTGGACCCCTGGTGATTTCATTGGTATAGGGAAGTCCTGGGTGAGGAAACTTCTTCTACTCAGTGCAGCTTGGCACCTTCTCTGAATTTATAGTATTAGAGACTTGCCTAGAGCATTGGCAAGTGTGCGCTGTGTGTAGCTGAAATTAGCCCTTACGTTAGTTATTAAATATTCTCTGGGAGCATTTGCATGTCAGAAATCAGCAAATGCTACAAATCAGGACTTCATATATTGTTTTGTTGATTGTCTAGACTTAAGAAAGTCTAGAGATAAAGAAAATGTTAATAATGAACTTTTTTAAGAAAGCCAGTTGTTAAATATTTACCAGCACACCCCTGACTTAAAATATTTTGCGATTTGCTCAGGGTTACACAGCCAACAAGATAAGGCACTACTTTTCCAGGTAGCCCATTCCCCTTCTAGATAGCCTGTTAGGAAGGCAAGTGGTCAGAAGTGTGAACAAGATTATTTGGACTGCATATGATGGAATGGGGAGGGGAGTGACTGTAAGGAAAGCAATCAAATATAACTAACGTTTATATAGTGCTTGCTATGTGCCAGGCACTGTGCTAGTGCTTTATAATTATTATCTTGTTTTATTTTTTATTTATTACATAATATTTATTTTATTTATTTTATTATTTATTGTATATAATATTTACTATATTATCCTTACTACAATACTGGAAGGTAGGTGCTACTATACTCATTTTACAGATGGAGAAACTGAAGCAAAGAGAGGTTAAGTGACTTGCCCAGAGTCACAAAGCTAGTAAGTGTCCAAGGCTGGATTTGAACTCCAGTCTTCCTGAATCCACACCCAGTGTTCTATCCACTGCACCACCTAGCTGCCACCTGAGGCACCTGGATTATTATAATATTCTGAACCTCAATTGTGGTGGTGGTTGTGTGAGTGGAGAGGAGACAAATATAAGAGATTTGTGAAGGGAGAATTTAGAGCACTTGGCAAATGATTGGATATTGGGGAAGTGAGGGAGAAAAAAGAGTAAAGGATGATTCCAGTATTATGAACCTCAGTAACTTGGAGGATGATCATGCCATTGACAAAATAAAGAAGTTTGGAAGAAATGAGAGTTTGAGGCATGTGATGGTAATGGAGGAAAAGATGATGATTTCATCTTGGACTTTTGAGTTTGAGATATGGTTAGAAGCTGAAGGTAGAGGTGTCCTGAAAGCAGTTAGAGATGTGGGGTTGATGTTCAGGACAGAGGTTAAGGTTGGATATATAGATTCACGAGTAATACTTGTAGAAATGAAATTCTAATCCATGTGAGTCAATAAGATTACTAAATACACAAAAGACAAGAGGGCTTTAATCAGAGCCAAAAGGGGTTATCAATTTAAAGCATGGAAGGTGGATGGTTACCCAAAAAAGAAGACAGAGAAGGAAGTGACAGAAAAAGGAAAAGGTACTTAATGTTTATTGAATTAGGTTTTTTTTTCTTCTCTCTAAGACTACATGGAAAGGCAAAATGCAGCATCTTCTGACTCATGAGGATGCAGAAGGCTATAAACTAATTAAGAATAATGAGAAAGGGGGCAGCTAGGTGGCACAGTGGATAGAGCACTGGCCCCTGAAGTCAGGAGGACCTGAGTTCAAATCCAGCCTCAGACCAAACACTTGACACTTACTAGCTGTGTGACCCTAGGCAAGTCACTTAACCCCGATTGCCTCACTTAAAAAAAAAAAGAATAATGAGAAAGGAAGAATTCTGGCCAATCAGTCTGGCTAACTGAATGAGAAGAAGCCTACCAGGTCTCACGTACCTACTTCAACAAAATCCTGAAGTCTACACTAAGCCAAATAATGACTAAGCAATCCAATGAGAAACTATAATAAATGGCTTCTTTCATACCAGAACTGCACAAAAAGTCAACCAGAAAAAGTCCCAGAGCTTCAACGTCAAAAGAAAAATATGAGAAGTGTGCAGAAAAAAGCAATTCAAGTACCAAGGAACTATGGTCAGGATCACACAAGACCTGGCAGCTTATAACCTAAAGGACATATTGGGATATAATCATTCCAAAGGCAAAGAAGCTAGGCTTACAACCCAGAATAACTTGCCCTGCAAAGTTTAGTATAATCCTCCCAGGAGGAAAATGGATTTTTGATGAAAGAGAACTTTCAAACATTTCTAATGAAAAGACCAGAGCTGAGTGAGAACTTTGAGATACAACCAAAAGAATCCAAAGAAACCTAGAAAAGTAAATTTGCTTGAGCAATTGGAAGGAGCTATATGATGATACAATGCTAATATTCTAATAGGAAGAGAAGAAACAAGGGTCCCTTCAGAACTTTAATGTCTTCAAAAAGCATCGAGAGAATTAAATAAGAAAAACAGAGATGCTGGAGAGAGGAGGCAAGAGTGGGTTCTGTTTTGAAGATTTGAAGAAGAAAAAAGAAGACAGAGCAAAAGTAATATACTGGTATAGAAAGGAAGAAGATGTGGGTGGAACTTGATGTTCTCAAAATTGGGACAGAAGAAAAATATACAAACCTGGAGGAAGGGCGTGGTGAACCTCAGATAAATCTCATTCTTATCTGAAATGGACAAACGAGAGATGAACATAAACATACATATACAAGTTGGTGTAGAAATACGTTAAACTCAGCAAGGAAACAAGTAAGGATGATGGGGAGGTTAAAAGAGAAGATAATACTAGAGACGGAATAGTCACAAGCAAAACAAACTTCATCAAATTGAAAACGTGATTAAAAAGTGAGGAGAAGACAGAATTGAACTAGAATCTTTGGACTGTCTCTTATACAATTGAGAAATGGCTGAATAAATTGTGTTATATGAATGGAATGGAATGGAATGTTATAGTACTGTAAGAAATGATGAAAGAAAAGAATGCTAGGTAGTATGAACTGAAGTGGGCTAAAACAGGAGAACAATTGACATACAACATTGTAACACTGTAAAGAAAAACATTTTTGAAAGTCTGATCAATGTAATAGCCAATCATGTTTCCAAAGGACCTATGATGAAGCATGTTACCCATCTCCTGACAGAAAGGTGATGGACAGATGGTATAGAAGAAGACATTTTTTTAATATGGCCAACATGTGGTTTTGTTGTGCTTGATTATATTTATTTGTTACAAAAGGGGTTTTTTCCCTCTTTTTCCTCCTTGCTTTTTAATTGGGGAGGGGGGACTGAAGAAGTGGGTTAGCAATCATGTCACTTTCCAGAAAAAAGAGGAACACTCTATCATTATTTTAATGCATGGAAGAGAAGAAGATTTAGAAGGAAGCACCGGAAAGCAAGACAGTTTTGAAAGTAACAAGTAAAATTTATTGCATACTTAAAAAAAAAGTAAACTATGAAATAAAGATTGATTGAGATTCAGAGTTTCATATAGAATCCCTTTTTGTGTTCTGCTGTGTATATGGAAATGCTTTTTTTAAGTTCAGAATAAAAAAATTTTTTGCAAAAAAATGAAGGAATTTAATGGGAGAAAGTACTTACCTTATACTTAAATGTTTATGTTTCTTTTAATCTCATTTTATCTTTTGTAACCTTTTGCCTATAGCTACCAGTAATTCATGTACATTTAAATAATTTACACTGTCAATTTAAAAAGTGGCAATTTTGAGGAGGGATGTTTGTGGGGCAGAAAAGAGAATAAGAGAATAAATTATGTGCTAATATATGTTTTCTCAGGTATACACAACTAGAGAAAGCCTAACCCAAGGCACCGCTTGTCTTCTGATGACAGCTACACAAATTTTGAGTCATTCCCAAGAGAAATTAATTAGCTTCTCTCAGGCTAGTCTTGCAAACCCAAACCTATGAAGTCATGGCAAACATCATGCACTGATCCTTCTAAAGGCCATATTGATTGTGATGATATTTATTTCCCAAGCAAAGAGGATTTTCCACTCATTTTCATCAGTTAGGCTTCACCAGAACCCTCTGCAATGACCTGCCTATTTTTCTAATATCTTCCCTCTTACAGAGAAAATCAAGTTTCAGAAAAAGGCATAGTAATTTGTTCAAGGTTACACAGCACATCAGTGACTAACCCAGCAGAAGAGAGACTAAGCCCCCTTAGGTACCCCTTACAAAAGATATTTTGAGATGGCTCACCAGAAAGCAGAATGAGAGAGTGCAGCTTGAATCTCTTTAACGGAGATAATATGGCCTATGAAGAGAAGGGGAAGAGCCCTGGACAAGAAGCCCAAGTATCTAGTGCCAGCTCTCCCATTTGCTCTCTGAATAATCTTGGACAAGTCACTCTCCCTTTCAGGGCCTCGTTTTCCCTAAAGTGTTTGCAGTTTGCCCTGTAAAAAGAGTATTGAACTAGATGAGTGCAGCTCACTAGAAAAAGCTTGGGCTCTAGAGCTGGAGGACCTGGGTTTAAATTTTACCACTCAGATACTTACAACCTGCATGACCTTGAACAAATCATTTAATCTCTGTGTGCTTAAAATTTCCTTATCTGTAAAATGAGGGAATTAGAGGTCTCTAGAGTCCTTCAACTCTAGATCAATGATCTCAAAAGGTTCCTTCTAGCGCTGACATTGTGTGATCTTCTCTTTTGAATTTTTCCTCCATGCCTCTTCACGCCTTTTTGTGCCTAACCTAATGTCAAAGGGGGCTGAGTTAAGTCTCTGATGTCCGGAATGTTGAACATCCCCATTCCCCATAGTAAC
This sequence comes from Vombatus ursinus, assembly GCF_900497805.2. Classification (NCBI taxonomy): domain Eukaryota; kingdom Metazoa; phylum Chordata; class Mammalia; order Diprotodontia; family Vombatidae; genus Vombatus; species Vombatus ursinus. The sequence goes on from NW_020954564.1 coordinate 27,730,307, forward strand.
TCAGGAGTTAGTCATTTTTCCAGGACCTCCAGCCAGCAAAGGCGTACCCAAGTGAAATTGCAGGTCTCTCACCTCAGCGGCCCGGGACACGGAGCTGCCTGGCATTTGGCACAAAGTCCCAAGACACATGCCAGCTTTCTGCTGTCACAGCCGTGCCCCCTTCCCTGCTCCAGAACTGCATAGGGCTTCATGATGGGACCACTTGCAAATGTTCATGACAGCAGCTAGGCTGCTTTGGGAGTGATTTGGTTGCCAGCTTCCTCTCAGCTCCTTTGGCCCAGCACTGCGCCCCTTCCCAGCCAGCCAGAGCCTGCACATCTGCAGAACCTAGCCATTCTTATCCTGCTGTTTCCTTTCCAATCTACGTCTCCCCAAATGACATTTTCCCTGCCAGCAGACAAGTGACTCAAACTGGTATTGCAGCTCTTTAAAAGTCTCCAGACTCTTGGAACATGAGGGAGAAAGCAAACTAGCTCAGGAAGACTCCCAGCTCTTAGGGGGCCTGCCTTATTCTGATGTTGGGAGCCATGGGGCCTCTCTCTATTTTAAGATGGAAGCCTGGGAGAGCCTGGGAAGTCAACTCATCCCTGGGCTGCATGGTAAAGCACCCAAAGAATGTGGCATTGCATACTAACCATTTTAAAAATTTAAATTCAGCTTGAGAACTTTGTAGTTGAAGATGACTCCTGCTGTGAGAAGGGAATATGACAGATGGCATAAGATATTACAGTAATTTTACTGACAAAGCACCGAGCGTATCACAGGAGAAGCTCAAAATCAATTCATCTGCTTCCCAGCAGAAGCGAGTTTAACAGGCATCCAAGCATAATCTTGATAACGTAGTTGTTCCAAAAGAAGAAGGAATTAACTAGGCTGCCCAAAAATGTATGTGTGTGTGACATTCTTTTTTGTTTCTGTTACCCAGATAAAGACTTAAAAATCCCATTTGTATGGAAATAAACTGAGCTCCGGATCTGGGGAGTTATCTTCTCGTTCTGAGGGAGCAACATTAGGAGGTCTGCAAAAGAACTCCACTCTGGCAAAATGGGGTTTTAAGCTCAGCCTGCTGGGAAGTTTCTGCTTCTGCTCTTAAAGAAAAAATAAAACACCCCGGAGAACAAAATTTATTTTGTGACCTGTGAGACCAAGGTCCGCACCTCCTCACCTGGGCTACCCCTGGCAAACCAATCATAGAGAGTCAAGTCTTGCTGGGGAATGCACCCCTCAGCCCACCGCTAATGAAGGTTGGGAAAAAGTTTGGAAATCAAAAGATAGAGAAAGAAAGACCCTAAATACACCAAAATATTCATAGCAAAATCTTTTGGTAGCAAATTAGATAGAAAGTATAAACCCATTGATTGAGGAGTAGTTAAATAAACTGCAGCTGTTGTTTGGTCAGTTGTGTCCGACTCTCTGTGATCCCTTTTGGGGTTTTCTTGGCAAAGATACTGGAGGGGTTTGCCATTTCCTTTTCCAGCTCATTTTACAGATGAGGAAACTGAGGCAAACAGGGTTAAGTGACTTGCCCAGGGTTACACTGCTAGTGAATGTCTGAGGCTGGATTTTAACTCAAGTGCTCCTGACTCCAGAGCCAGCTGTACATAAACATAATAAACCATCACTGTACCATAAGAAATAAATATGAAGAATTCAAAAGCACGGGAAGAATTATATGAAATGACGAAGAGTGAAGAAACCAGAACCAGGAATATATTCAGCAATTACACCAATGTAAATGGAAAGAACAACAAAGCAGGGAGCAAGTTATGCCTATTCTTGTGTGCGGCTGAAGAAGACCTAGAAGGGGTTAGCGCCAAGTTGGTACAAGCCAAACCCCCCACCACAATTACTCTGCAAAGATCTAGAAAACACACTAAATCGAGTCCTGATTGGGAAATCCAAGGAAAAAAAATCACAATCAGTCATTGTGCTAGACCAAGTTGGCATAGGGAGACAGAAGACCCTACATATACTGGGGGTGTGGTCTAGCCTGAGCACTCCATTTGTAGCATTGCAGTGAAGCTACTGACAAAAGGATCCAGACTTTATACCAGGACAAGAAGAGGCCTCCGACCCACAATGGCCCAACCTTGTGCAGGCTAAAAAAAAAGACATGACCTCTCAGCTCTGTCAATCATTACCCCACTCTGGATCACAGATCCAGGATAGACTGAGGAGTGGATGAGCACCTGAGGGTCATGTTTCAGGGTGAAAAGCAGTCATGGGCCTTAAGCTAAGTAATGAGCAAAGAACAAATTTAGGAGCAAGCAGCAACTGTGTACCTCTGACACCAGGAGTGGAACAGGGTCTCAGTTCTAGGCCCAAACTCAGTCTGAAGCCTGCAGCAGAATTGCCAGGGCAGGAACTGCAAATTAAAAGAGAGCCTACAATTTGGTCACTTTGAAATTGCAGGGTTTTCCAGGTGACTAATAATAGTTGAATCTAGCAACAGTCTGTCCCCAAACAGGGGCAAGACCATAGGTATGTTACTCAGATGCAAGCCCCTCGGACCAGAAGGGCACTGATCAGACCTTGCTCTGGATCATGCCACTTTGGTAGCATTGAAAACTTGCAGCTGAACTGTCGCTGAGATCCCAGAATAACACAGCACTCAATACCCACAAAAAAGCAGAAGAAAGACCTGAGGGGACACAAGCTCAGCCCAGATATTCCCTCCAGAAATGTGCAGAACTTGTTCCTAAAATAAAGTCAAAATTAGGAAGCAGACTAGAAGAATGAACAAACAAGAAAAAAATCCCACAATAAAGAGCTATTATGGTGACAGGGATGCTCAAGATGCAATCTCAGAAGAAGAAAATAACTCCAGAACATCTACAAGCAAAGTCCCAAAGAAAAAGACAACAGGAGTACAAATTCAACTAGAATTCCTAGAAGAAATAAAGCAAGAGTTTAAAACAAGCTTTAAAATTATTTTTAAATTCAAGTGAGAGTGCTAGAGGAAAAGTGGCAAAGAAATGCACACAAAATGCTTGATAGTCTGCTTGCCGAGATTCACACTAGAACTACATGAATATAACTACAAAATACTCTTTACACAGATAAAGAAGGCAGCTAGGTAGCATAACAGAGGAGTTGGCCTGGCTTCAGAAAGATGTGAGTTCAAATCTGGCCTCAGACACTAAACTCACTGTGTGATCCTGAGCAAGTCACTTAATCTCTGTCTTCTTCAATTTTCTCATCCGCAAAATAAAGATAACAGTAGCACATATGTCCCAGGATTGTATGAGGATTAAATGACAGAATATTTATAAAGCACTTAACACAGGGCCTGGCACAAAATGGACACTTAATAAATGCTTGTTCCCTTTCCTAAAGACAGAAGTAACTAAGTGGAGAAACACCGTATTGCTTGTGGGTAGGTTGAGCCAATATAAAAAAAAAAATGACAATACTACCTAACTTAATTTACTTATTCATTGCCATACCAATCAAGCTACCAAAAGATTACTTTACAGAGCCAGAAAAAAATAATAACAAAATTTATCTGGAATGAAAGATCAATAATCTCAAAAGAAATAATGAAAAAAATGGGAAGGGAGCATCAGAACCAGATCTCAAACTATACTACAAAGCAGTAATTATCAAAACAGTCTGCTACTGGTTAAGAAATAGAGAGGTGGAGCAGATTAGGTACACAGTGTATAGAAGCAAACTAGCTCTATAACCTACTGTTTCATAAACCCAGAGATCACAGGGACTGGGGTGAGGATTCACTATTCGATGACAACAGCAACAACAAAAATTGGGAAAACTGAAAAGCAGTCTGGAAGAAACTAGGTATAGACCAACATCTCACACCTTATACCAGGATAAGCTCCAAATGACTTAGATGTAAAGGTAATGTCATAAATCAATTAGAGGAACAAGAAAGGAATTACCTTGTCAGATCTATGAATAGAGGAAGAGTTCATGACTAAAGAAAACATAAAAACAATCACAGAAGGTAAAATGGACAACTTTGATTACATAAAATTAAAGTTTTTTTCACAAACAAAACCAATGCAGCTAATATTAGGAGAAAAGTTGGGGGGGGGAATCTTTGCAGCAAGTTTCTCTGGTAAAGGTCTCATTTTGAAGATATGTAGGAAATCAATTTAAATTTATTAAGAATAAGAACCACTCCCCAATTGGTAGTCAAAAGATATGAATGGGAAGTTTTCAGAGGAAGAAATCCAAACTGCCAATCATCATATAAAAATGCTCTAATCATTACTAATTAGAATTAATTAATCATTATTAATTAGAAAAAACATAAAATAAAGTAACTTTGAATTTGAACCCCTCAGATTGGCAAAGTTTACAAAAAAGGAAAATAATCAATACTAGGTGGGCTGTGGGAAAACAGGTACTGTTGGTAGAGTGATGAACTGGTCCAGCTATTCTAGAAAGTGATTCAAAAGTATGTCCCCAAAAGCTGTTAAACTGTACATACTTTTTGACCTAAAGATACCCTGCTAGGTCTTTATCCCAAAGAGATCAAAGAAAGCTTCAGTTTCTTTATCTGTAAAATAGTGATAAAAAGAATACCTATTTCACAAGTTTGTTTGGAGAATCAAATGAGATAATGAACGTAAAGTACCTTGCAAACCTTAAAGTGCTATATAAAGTGTTGACTACAAAAGTAATAGATAAATGCAAAGAGGAAAAGGAATGCATATGTACAGAAATATTGATAGCATATCTTTTTTACAGGCAAAGAATTGGAAATTTAGGCTTGTCTCAGTTGAGGAATTGTTGAACAAACTATGGCATATAAAAATATGATAGAGTACTGTTGTGTTGTAAGCTATGATGAAGGGGATGGTTTCAGAGAAAGCTGAGAAGACTTGTGTGAACTGATGCAAAGTAGGCAGAACCAGAACAATTTTTATGATAAAAACTTAGTAAAGACATAGAATTTTGAAAGACTTAAGAACTCTGATCAATACAGTGACTAACCACACTTTCAGAGGGTTCATGATGAAACATGTTACTCATCTCTAGAGAGAGTGACTCAGAGTGCAGATTGGGACATGGGGCAGGAGGAAATATGATCAACATAGGGGTTAGTTTTTCTTGCTTTTTCAATGGGGGGGCAGAGTAGAGAAGGTGGATTTTCATTTGAAAAAAAAATAAAAGAAGACTGGAGACAAATCCTGAAAGTTGAAGAGGTTGAAGAGCTGGTAAATCAGGGTTTTAGAAGGAGGTAGGCACTGAAAAAGATTACAAGCCAGGCACTAAATATATTGAAGAGAAGAGAGAATGACCTTAAGATCTGTACATGAAAGCAATAAGAATCTGACCAAGATGGAGTGAAATATGGAGGAGGAGAGGTAGTTGCTAAGTGGTGGTGACAGAAGGAGGACCTGAAAATAGCATTGAAGAGCACAGAATATGCCAACAACTCCTTCTCCTGGTCCTGTGTGTCAGGGACATGAAAGAAGGAGCAGAAAATCTTGGAAAGGATGGCCAGAAATGTGGTATTTTCAGGAGAAAGCTATGTTTCAAGGAACACTAGCAGATGGAAGGAATATGAGAGGAAGAGTCCTAGGATGAAGGAAAATTTATTTAGAGAAGAGATGGGTTCCAGTGGGTTCCAATGGAAAAGAAAGGCAGAGGAGAGAGCCTGGGAAAGGCTAGGACTGAGTTGGATAAAGATGAGTGTGGGATGAGGAAGCTGCCAACAAACATTTAGTATTTACTACGTACCAGGCACAGTGATAAGTGCTGGGAATAAAAATATTAATAGTAATAATACTATGTAAATGTCACTTTACATGTGTTAACTCACTTGATCCGCACAACAACCCCGGGAGGTAGGTGCTCTTATTATCCCAATTTTACAGATGAGGAAACTGAGGCAGACAGCTATTAAGTGACTTGCCCAGGGTTATATAGCTAGTAAGTGTTTGAGGCTCAATTTGATCTCAGGTCTTCCTAACTCCATGTCCAGCGCTATATTTACTGCATACTCAGCTGCCAAAGACAAAAGACAGCCCTTATTCTCAAAGAGCCCACAGTCTAGTGGGGGGAGACAACACACAAACAACCATGTGTAAACATTTTATATGTATATATGATAAATTGGAGATAATATCAGAGGGAATGCATTAGTATTAAGGAGAATCAGGAAAGGCTTCTTGCAAAAGGTGAGAATTTTAGCTGAGGCTTGGAGGAAGCCAGGGAAGCCAAGGGGTAAAGATAAGGAGAAAGAGAATTCCAGGCATGGAAGAAAATGCACAGAGTTGAGAGATGATGGGTTGTGTGTAAAAAACATTGAGATCAGTATCACTGGACAGCAGTATGTGGAAGGGATTAAGGCAGGAGTGGGGAACCTTGGGTGCAGCCTTTTGACTGAGTCCAAGTTTTACAAAACAAATCCTTTTATTAAGGGGATTTGTTCTGTGAAGTTTGGATTCAGTCACAGGGCCACACTTGAGAACCTAGAGGCCCACATGTGGCCTTGAGGCCACAGGTTCCCTACCCCTGGATTAAGGTATAACAGAAAGATTTGAAGGGGTCAGGTTATAGGCAGCTAGAGGATACTGAGGGTAGAGTGATGGACTTGGAGTCAGGAAGATCAAAGTTTGAATTGTGCCCCAGATACTACCTAGCTGTGTGACCCTGGACAAGTCACTTAAACCTCTCTGTGCCTCAGTTTCCTCATCTGTACAATGGGGAAATAATAGCACCTGCCTCCTAGAGTTGTTGTGAGGAGAAAATGAATTAACATATGTAAAATGCTTTGAAAACCTTAAAGTGTTATGTAAAGGCTATTATTATCATATAAATGTTATTATTATTACATACTATGTTTTATATATATATTATTAATGCTATAATTATCATTAAATGCATATATTGTTAAAGTCTTAAAAAGCTAAACTAAGGATTTCACAATGATCCTGGGAGCAATATGGAGTCATTAGAGTTTATTGAATGGGGTAGAGTGGGTGATATGGTCAGTCCTGTACTTTAGGAAAATGAATTTGACAGCTGAATAGAGGATGGACTAGGGTAGGGAGAGACTTGAGGCAGGGAGACCAAGCAAAAGGCCAAAGTGTGAGGTGATCCAGGACCTGCACCAGAGCAGAGGCAGCATTAGAGGAAAGGAAAGGGCCTCTACAAGAGATGTTACAGAATTGACAGGGTTTGGCACCTGATTGGCTATTGGGGGAGAGGGGGTAGTGAGAAAGTGAGAAGTTTGGGAGCCTGGATGGCTAGGAGGATGGTGGCCCCTCTGTAGTAACAGAGGAGTTAAGAAGTGAAGGTTGGGGGGAGGTGGGGAAGGAGATAATAACCTCAGTTTTCAACTTGTTGAGTTTGTCTATGGGACATCCAGTTCAAGATATGGATAGGCAGTTGAAGATGGGAAACTGGGGATCACAAGAGAAGTTAGGGTTAGATAAATAGATCTGAGAATCATCTGCTTATAGATTAAATCCATAAAAGTTGATGAGATCATCAAGCAAAATAATATAAAGGGAGAAGAAAAGAGGGCCCAGAACAGAGCCTCGGGGGATGCAGAGGCTCAGTGGTACAATCTGAAAGAAGATCTAGCCCAGGAGACTAAGGAAAGGTCCGACACTTGAGAGGAGAACAAGGAGAGAAGAGTGTCCCAAAAACCCAGAGAGAAGAGAGGAATAAACAGTGTCAAAGGCTGTAGAAAAGTCAAGCAGAATAGGGATTGAGAAAAGGTCAGATCTGGTATTTAAGAGATCATTGATATCTTTGGGGGAAAAAAAAGTTGTTTCAGTTGAATGATCTGATTAGAAGCCAGAGTACAAAGAGTTAAGAAAAGAGTGAAGATGGGATAGTAAATTAATTAGGAATATATAAAATTATTGCGTTGCTACTATGAGGGCCCAGTTGAAATTATGTAATACAAATTTGTAGAAGACCCAATCAGCAAGGTTTCATGATTTTCTGCAGCATCATTCAGAAGCATGTGAGTAGAAAAAATTACAACAGATAGTGGGAGTAAGTCCAAGGCTTAGAAGGACAACATCTCTAACAGGAGAAGGGGGCAAAGGACTCAAAAGAAGAGGACAGTGTAGAGTTGAATTGGTTCACCAATTTGGGGAACCAATGTCAAATTGGGGAAGGGAGGAGACTGCAGCCATTGCAGAAGTGATGACCTGTAAAAGAACTCAGGGGTAGAAGAATTTATAGGTCTCAGTGAGGACAAAGAAAAGGATTAGAGATTGCAAGATAAAAGGAAGGATGGAATAACAACAGATTGTGATCAGATAAAGGAATTTCAGAGTTTATGAACATGGAAGTGGAACACTTGTGGGGATGACAATTTCTGAGTGTTCCTGAGATGGGGTGGAAGAGCTCATCACTGGAAATGAGTAAACTGAGAAACTGTAAAGTTAGCATGTTTGAAGGAATATCAGTATGTATCTTGAAGTCCCCTAATCTAAGGACAGCAGATGGTAGGGAAAGACTAAGCTATGCACTGAACTCACTGAAGAAAGGAGAGCATTCTGATGCTGGTACATAACAGTCACCGGAATCTTTACTGAGTGGTAAAAATATATCGAAAGAACCTCAAAGGAAGAGAGGTTACTGAGTGATGTTATTTGAGGGAGTCTGGAAACAAAGGTATAGAAGCAATTACAAAAGATAAAATAGATAACTTTGATTATAGGAAATTAAAAGGCTGCTACAACAACAAAATTAATGCACTTAGGACGAGGGAAGTGGTAAAATGAGGTAAAAACTTTTTATCAAATATCTCTGATAAGGGTTTGATATCCAAGACATATAAACAATTTATTGATATATATATGTGTGTACGTACATAAATGTTTGTATACACACATATAGATATGTGTATGTATAACCAAAAATCATTCATCAATAGATAAATGAACGAAGGATATGATCAAACAGTTCTCAAAAGAATTACAAACTATTAATAACCATAGGAAAGAATGCTCCAAATCACTAATAATGAGAGAAATGCAAATCAAAACAACTCTGAAACACCTCACACATGGAAAACTGGCAAAGATGACAAAAGATGGAAATAGTGTTGGAGGAGTTGTGGGAAGATAAGCACACTAGTACATTGTTGTTGGAGCTATAAATAAAATGTTTTTGGATAGTTATTTGCAATTATGCAAATAAAGTGACTAAATCACCATCCTTCAAACCAGAAATTCCACTACTATGCTTACATTCCAAGGAAGCCACTGAGTTCACTGGGATTTTTTTACTTTCAACTTTGTTAATGCCACCATTGATTTTCAGGATTTCTATTTTAGTGTTCAATTGGGGGTTTTAAATTTGTTGGATTTCTAGAGGTTTTTTTAGCTGCATGCCCAATTCATTGATCTGCTCTTTCTCTCTTTTATTGATAAAAGCCCTTAGAGATATAAATTTTCCCCTAAGTACTGCCTTGGCTGCATTTTAGTATGTTGTCTCATTGTTGTCATTATCTTTAATGAAATTATTGAGGATTTCTACAATTTGTTCTTTGACCAACTCATTATTTAGGATTAAATTATTTAGTTTCCAATTAATTTTTAATCTTTGCTTCAAAGACCTTTTATTGAATATAATTTTTATTGCATTATTGTCAGTAAAAGATGCTTTTAATATTTCTCCCTTTTTGCATTTATTTATGAGGCTCTTGTGCCTTAATTCATGGTCAGTTTTTGTGAAGCTACCATGCACAGCTGAAAAATAGATATACTCCCAAGGAGGCTATTAATAAGAAGAAAGTCCTCATGTAGAACAAAATATTTATAGTAGTACTTTTTGTGATATCAAAGAATTGGAAATAAAATAGATGCCCATCAATCGAGGAATGGCTGAACAAATTGTAGTACATGAATGTAATGGAATTTTACTATTCTGTAAAAAAAAATGATAAATACAGAGAAGCATGGAAAGATTCTACACAAATGCATGCAAAGTAAGCAGAGTCAAGAAAACAATATGTACAATGACTACAACAATTTAAATGGCAAGAACAACCCAAAAAAAGTGAATGTTGCAAAATTATAGAGAACAAGCAGGATCTAAAAGGGGATATGGGAAAACATCCCCACTCACCCCTTTGCAGAGGTAGGAGGTCCATGAGGATAGTATGTTACACATATTTTTCAGACTTTTTTGATGTATTGGTCAACTTTGCTAATTTTTTTCCTTTTTTCTTTGTTTTTTGGGGTTTGTTTGGTTTTTTTGGGGGGAGGGTGAAGGAATTAGTGTTAAGTGACTTGCCCAGAGTCACGCAGCTAGTAAGTGTTCTGTGTCTGAGGCTGGATTTGAACTCAGGTCCTCCTGACTCCAGGGCTGGTGCTCTGTCTACTATGCCACCTAGCTGCCCCTTTTTTCTTTGTTTTTAAAAAATATATTTGTTATATGAGATTGTTCTCTAAGAGGAGGGGGGAGAAATAATGGGGGAAATTTTGATGCTATAAAAAAGACACTAATAACAATTTTAAAAAAAAGAAAGAAAGAAAAGAAAAGAAAGGGTAACCAGGAAAGCAATGTTATCAGGAGAGAGCCAGATCTCAACAAGTGCAAGAAGTTAGAAGGGTGAGAAAAGGAAACTGTCTAAGGTGAAAGGAAGTTCATTACCTATGGAGTAGGCATTCCAGAGAGCACAGTAGAAGGGATATATAGCTTTAGAGTTGGAAGTAGGATTGGATTGAGGGGTATGGGAACAAGCAGAGGACAGAGAATAGGTTTGAATTATAACAGTTACCACCGTCCCCAGATCAGGTATGCAGGTAGGACAGTCTGGTAGAAGAGTGAGCAGTGAGGCTGAGACTTCTCATAATAGAGAGATTCATCTGCAGGATAGAAAGACCCAGGGTGTCGGGCAAAGTATGTAGTTCAAATGGGGTAGGAGGGGAAGGGGAGAAGAGTGAGGTACCCATTCAATGGGGGCCAGGCAACCAGCTTAGAGAGGTAGGAGGCTGGAAAGGGTACCCAGCACTCAAAAGAATGGCTGGCCCAACAGATAAAAACAACAGGGAAGGAGGCAGAAGGGATCCTGGAGAGAGAGTCCAATCCTACCCAAAAGAGAAGGTGATCTGATCCTCCTCCAAATTCTATCAACCACTTTTATCCACCAGCATGGGAAGGTTGTTGTTATTGTTCAGTCACGTCAGCCGTGTCTGACTCTTTGTGACCCCATTTGGGGTTTTCTTGGCAAAAATACTGGAGAGGTTCGCCATCTCCTTCTCCAGCTCATTTTACAGATGAGGAAACTGAGGCAAACAGGGTTTAAGTGACTTGCCCAAGGTCACCCAGCTACTAAGTTTCTGAGGCTGGATATGAACTCACGAAGATGCGTCTTCCTGATTCCAAGCCCAGGGCTCTATCCACTGCACCACCTAGAACCAAGGAGTTGCATTCATGGAAGTGCATACATGTCACCACTTAGACAAAGTCCTGGCTGCCTTATCCTATTCTGATTCCAGGTCTTAGACCAGTCCCTAGAACATATTAAGTACTTAATAAATGCTTTCTGACAACTTTTTCATTTGGGGTGGGATCTGAAAAGCCTTCATGAAGAAAGAAGGTAAGACTTGATTTGGTCCTGAAAGTCTGGATAAATGTGTATGTGAAGAAGAGGGATTCCATGTGGAGAAGCAGAATGAGAAAAGGCCCAGAGCAGTAAAAGAGTGAAGTGTGTGTGAGAGAGAGAGAGAGCTAATGAAGAGACTGACCTGCAGTAGCTTTTGCCATTGAGTGGAAGCAAAGCTCTAGCCAAGGCATCTAAGATAAAAACTCAGTCAGAGGCAGAGGCTGAAGGAGAAAAGAAACTATTAGACTTCACAGGAGAACCAGAGGAGGCCAATAGTCATAGAAATGGGAAATGCATTTTCCTCAGGGGCAAGGGGAGGGAGGACATGGGGAAGAAAGAAAGGATAAATATAATAAAATCTAGACATGGAGGTCACCCCAGCTCATATCTTGCCCTTACCAATGGAGTGGTTTCAAAACCTCTTGTGCCCCAGTGTTTGACGAGGTTACAAAAGAAGTAGCAGAAATACAGAGGAAAATAACAAACCATCTTGGAGATTTATAAGAATCTGGCAGGATCTGTCTGAGGAAGTAAGCATAGTTATAAGCAACAGGGCCAAAGCAGGGTTCAGGAAACCAGAGCGCTTCTGGAGGAACTGGGATCCCTGGGACAGAAAAGAGGTGAAGAGTGCTCCCCTAGCCCTGGAATCATTAGAGAGAGAACTTTTTTTCCATTTCTTTTTTTTAGTTAATTTATTTTGATTTATCAACAATCACTTCCATATGCTTTTGAGTTTAAGATTTTTCTCCCCCTTCCTCCCCACCACCCTTCCCAAGACGGCACACAATCTGATATAGGCAGGCTATACATACACATTCATATTATACATATTTTCATATTAGTGATGTTGTAAGTAAGAATTAGAACCAATAGGAGGAACCACCAGAAAGAGGAAAGAAAACTCAACAGAAGAAAAAAATAGCAAATAGTATGTTTCGATCTGCATTCAAACTCCATAGTTCTTTGGATGTAGATAGCATTTTCCATCACGAGGCCTTTGGAGATGTCTTAGATCCTTGTATTTCTGGGAAGAGTTAAGTTTATCAATATTAGTCATCACACAACATGGCTGTTATTGTGTACAACATTCTCTTGGTTCTGCTCACTTCACTCAGTATCAGACCATACAAGTCTTTCCAGGTTTTTCTAAAGTCAGCTTGTTCATCATTTCTTATAGCACAATAGTATTCCATTACATTCATATATCACAACTCGTTCAGCCATTCCCCAATTGATGAGCATCCTGAGAGAGAACTTCTGATAACTAAAAGAGTTCCAGCTAAATCCTGCCCTGAGAACTGACTGACATCTCTACAATGTGGGAATGATGGGTAGATGAGATGGAGAAATAAAGTTGGCTTTCCCTGGATTTTATGGTAAATCTGCAAGAGGATCACAGGCCAGAAGCCACTGTCTCCTTTAGCCAACCAAAAGGACACATTGTCTGGGAAAAGGATGATTTAAATCAAGCAGTCAATTGAAACTCCGCAATAGCCAAAGAAGAGGGAGCCGATGAGTGGGGATCAGGATGGGGCTGAGGACTGGAGAGTGGAGGCTTGCAGCCAGCCAGACTTAACCCTCCAACCCTCCAGGGAAAGCCTAGGCCTTTCAATAATGGCATTAATAAAAGCTGCCCAGTGACAATCTGACAGATTAGTTTGCCAGCCCAGCCCTGCTGGGGCCTTCAATTCTCCTGAATAGAGACAGGAAACATATGCCAGCTTCCCCGATTATTAATTTTCAGAAAGGGGCTGTTGGTAGCTACTTTGTGCCCAGGCTGTTCCATTTTGTGGTCCCTACTCCATGGGGATATGCTAGATATTAACATTTTCTTCATAAGTGCCAGAACTGAAACTTGAAATAAGCCAGTTTAAGAGGTTTCTGTTACCTGCTGGTCACAAAGGCTCATGACATGAGAGAAAATCCTGGAATGGTAGATTGAGAGCTGGATGTCTAATCCAGTTTAGAGGATATCTAATCCAATCCCTCCTTTTACAAAGAAGGAAAGTGAGGCCCACAGAGTTTAAATGACTTTCAGAGATAGCAAGGTAACACAGTGGATAGAGTGAAGGGTGATGGGCCTGAGTTAGGAAGACCCGAGTTCAAATGCTACTTCAGACACTTATTAGCTGTGTGACCCTGGGCAAATCACTTAACCTCTGTCTGCCTCAGTTTCCCCCTCTGTGAAACAGGGATAACAATAGCACCTACCTCCCAGGGTTATTGTGAGGGTCAAATATGTTATTATCTCAAATGAGATACTATATAATAAGTATTTAGTACAATGCATGGAATGTAATAGTTAATAAATATTTCTTTCCTTCCTTCCTTTCCCAAGGTCCCACAGGTAATAAGTGACAGAATTTAAACCTAGGTCATCTGACTCTAAATCCAATGCTTTTATTTACTTTACTATCTAATCCACCACCCCCATTTTACAGAGAAAGAAACTGAGGTACAGAGAGAAGTAACTTACAGGTGGTGCAGTGAATAGAGCACTAGGCCTGGAATCAGGAAGATCTGAGCTCAAATCTGGCCTCAGACTCTAGCTGGGTAAGTTACCTAACTTCTGTTTGCCTCCATTTCCTCACTTGTAAAATGGGGATAATAAAAGCACCTGGCTCCCAGAGTGGTTGTGAAAATAAAAGGAGATATCTGTAAAGCATTTACAGCAGTGCTTGGTGCATAGTAGGTGTTCCATAAATTTTAGCTATTGTTCTTGTAGATCAAGAGGTAGGTGTTATGCAGGGAGAGGAAACAAACACAAAACGGAGGCAAAGGTAATCTTCTGGGGAAAGGAAGTGGAAGAGAGGGCACTATCCTACCGCAGGTACCCATGTGAACCTCCCACATAATGATCCCCACTTAAATAGCACTTTACGCTTTTCACAACACTTTCACATCCCTTATCTCATCTGAGAGGAAGCCTAGCTGCCATAACTGCAGCTGCTACAGCCCTTGCTGACATGTATATAGCACTTAAAGTGTACAGAGCATTTGGTACATGGAACCTTATGTGAGCCTCACAGCAGGCTTTTGAATCAGGTATTGTTGAAGAAACTGAGGCCCAGAAAAGTTAAGTGACTCACCCACAGTCACATAGGTAGTCAATGTCTGAGATGGAGTTTGAACCTAGATCTTTGTGGATTCAAGTGCAATCTTCAATCCACTACAGGTCCTGCCTCTGACACTATCCACTCACTGTGTGACCAGGTCCAACTCATGGAAGCTCGAAGTGCCAAAAGCAATTCCTTAAGACTGTATCACAAACGAGTTATTCTTCTGCATTGGTGGAAGGAACTCTCTAAATGAATAGGGGAGGAGAAAAAGAAGGAAGAGGAGGAGAGGGAGGAGGAGAAAGAAGAGGGGGAGGAGGAGGAGACCCCAGGTACAATCTGGCTCCCTTGACTATCTAAATGACCTTGATCATAGAAAACCACAGTCAGAACAAGACTAGGGATCATACCAGACAGATGGAGGTCAAACATGAGGAATTACGGTATGTATCAGAACAGACACATGTGGCAGATTCAGAAGCTGGGGAGTGAGCGTGAGACAGAACTATTAGAACGGAAGCGCCATGAAGCAGGGACTGTTTTCTTTCTGTCTCTGCTTCCCCTAGCACGGTGTCTGGCACATGGAAGGTGCTTAATGAATGCACGATGCACCAGACAGAATCACAAATTTCATTTGTAAGTGACCTAAGACCTAGTCCAGCCTATACCTGAGGTAAAAAGCCCCCCGATGTTCTGAGTAAGTGGTGCTCTGCCATAGGTCAATGAACTCTCCAGTCTACCCATAGCTCAGAGGTGGATCCAGGAAAATGTCCACATTCCCTTCCTCCCCACAGAGCTGTGACCAAACTCCAGAAATGGACCCAGGAGCAATCAGTCAGTCAGCAAGCATTTATTAAGCACTTACTATGTGTCAGGGGCAGCTAGGTGGTGCAGCGGATAGAGCACCAGGCCTGGAGTCAGGAAGACCTGAGTTCAAATTAGGCCTCAGACCCTTAATATTTGTGTGACCCTGAGCAAATCACTTAACCTTGTTTGCCTCAGTTTCCTCATCTGTAAAATGAGCTAGAGAAGGAAATGGCAAACTGCTCCAATATCTTTGCCAAGATAACCCCAAATGGGGTCACAAAGAGTCAGACACGATCAAAGGGACTCAATAACAACAATGTGCCAGGCACTATGCTAAGTGCTGGTGGGGGGGCGGGGGGGGGGGTTACAAAGAAAAGCAAAAATCATCCCTGTTCTCAAAAAGCTAGGTTTGGCAGGGGAGACAACATGCAAACATCTATGTACATACAAGATGTATACCAAGCAGCTGGAGGATAACTTAGAGAGACAGCACTGTCAGGAGAGGAGAGAGAAGGCTGGAAAACAGAAAGAGACCAGGACAGGTCCCAGAAAAAAAGGACCCAAGATAGGAATCAGATCTAGACAGGGAAACAGCAGCCCCTGGAGCCCCTGATTATTCTACAGTGGGAGAATCTGCCTAACCCATTTTGGGGAACTTAGATCATCCCCTCCCTGATGCCTGAGAGCTGAACTCTAAGCAGGTCTCAAAACACAGCAGCCCAGAGACTGAACTTCCCCCACCTCCAAGCTGACTGCCTTCTTTCCATTCCCCTTCCTTATCTTGTCAGGGTTCCTGTCAGGACCTGTCAGGAACACCCAGAGCTCAGGCTCCAGGAAAATGTTAAAGACCATGTTCAATACTGAAACAAAGACAGAGGCAACCATGTTTAATTCAAAGAGGAGCTACTTGCTGTTAGAGATGAAATGCAGTGGACACCGAGACAGGGGATACCTGTCAGATTCAGTTACAATAACAAGGCAACACTCCTTATAAAAATTTGCAGCAAGGTGCAGATACTTTCAGAAGCGGGCTGACAACATCTGATCAGGTTAAAAGCAACATTTTGCTAGGAACAGGCAAGCGAAGGGGAGAAGTGGCCCAATCTACAACCAGCAGAAGAACTGACAAAAAAATTAGTGAATTCCCACCCCCATTATCACGTCAGGAGGAGCAATTCACCAAAAGTCCTCTTCTGTCTCTCCTGAGACTGACCAAACATACCTCACAGAGCTGTGAAAGAAGAAAACCCCTCTTCTGCCCCTCTTCCTGTATTCCCCAAGGAGAACAGATGTAAGGCCATGTGCCCCTAAAGAAAGTAAAGAACTTAGCACAGATGACACCTTGGAGACTGTCTTCTCCAACCCCCTTTCATTTTACGGGCTTTTTGCGCACCACTTCAGAGAAGGGAAGTGACATGTCCAATACCACATAGGTAGTTGAGGAGGCAGTTGGGTACAGCGGGACAAGCATTGGCTCTGGAATCAGAAGACCTGGGTCCAGAGCCCACTTCTGATGCTTACTGTGTGACATTGGGCACGTCATCTAACTTTCCTAGGCCTCAGCTTCCTTGTCTGTAAAATGAGGAGTCTGTGGCTCTAGATCCATGATCCTAAGTGATGGAGCTGGGATTAGGGACCTTCCCACCACGCCATTATTGTGCATCATCTGACATTGGGTTGTTTTAAGCCTAAGTGAAAATCATTCGCCCTTCTAAGGCAATCAAGGAAAGATATCAAAAAATGGTATATGAGCACAAGAGAGAGAGACAGAGAGACAGAGAGGGAGAAAGGGAGAGAGAGACAGAGAGGGAGACAGAGACAGAGAGGGAGACAGAGAGAGACAGACAGAGACAGAGATAGAGAGACAGACAGAGAGAGAAAGAGATAGAGAGACAGAGACAGACAGAGACAGGGGCAGAGACAGAGAGAGGCAGAGACAGAGACAAAGAGACAGAGAGGGAGAGAGAGACAGAGAGGGAGACAGACAGAGAAAGAGACAGAGACAGAGAGGCAGAGACAGAGAGAGAGAGAGAGGGAGGGAGAGGGAAAGAGAGAGAGAGAGAGACAGCTAGATGGCTTAGTAGAAGGAGAACTAGTACTGCACTCAAGAAGACCTGAGTTCAAATCCAGCTTCAGACACTTATTAGCTGTGTGACCCTGGGCAAATCACTTTACCTCTGTTTGCCTTAATCCACTGGAGAAGGAAATGGCAAACGATTCCAGTATCTTTGCCAAGAAAACCCCATACACAGTATTGGCAGGGTCACAAAGCGTCAGATATGACTGAACTGAACAAAACCAAAGAATTAGAGGCAAAGTGGGTGCCCATCAACTAGAGAGTGGTGAAACAAATCAAGATATATAACTAAATATTATTCTAAGAAACAATGAATCTGAAAAATATAGAGAAACTTAGGAAGACTTGTATGAATTGAGGCAGAATGAAGTAGAACCAAGAAACTAAACAGTAATGACAATAATGCAAAGGAAAATTATGTTGAAAGACATCAGATCTCTGACTTACTTCTTAGATGTGAATAAACTAAAATCATTAATGAGAACCTACTAGTGGTCATCCCATGGAACATGCACAGAGATGGTCTTCCACCCCGGCCTCTTTCCAGTGGGCCACGTATGCTGTGACATAAAGGTCCTATGTGGCCAATGACTCTAGGTTGGTTCCTTGGTCGCAGTGACAAGGGCCTGTGTCAAAGAGGAATGTGACAGGAAGAGCTGCCCTCTCTGTGGCCTATAAAGATTAAAAAAGAAACCATTTCTGGTCTCCTCCAAGGCAACCTCTTTGTTGGAACACAGCCAATATCTGCTCTTCCTTGGATTTCTTCCTGTGGGTGGGGGCAGAGAGGGAGGAGGGAATTATTGTTTCCTCTCTCTCACCTCGTTGTACTTGAGGCTGGACTTCAAATCTTTGGCTGCTGCTGCTTCTCTGCATTTCTTTCGCTGAACACAGGTAACCAAACAGCAAATAGTAATGAGATATGGAAGTTTCCAGCCTGGAAAGCAACCTTGGAAGCTCAAGGGTACCTAGACCCCTTGGGTTCATGCTGGTTGACCACAAGGAGGTGCTCCCTGTAACTATAACCTTGTCAAAGCTAATAATCACTGCCAGAAGGATAAGGCATGCACGCCTGACTGGCCAGAAGAGATAACCTTTGAATTGCTATCGAGATGGCGCAGATCCATAGTAGAAGTGACCTGTCTTTTCAACAGTCCCATATGTCTCATGGGAGTCTTTACCTCCCAGGAGAGCATGATAAAATTGTGGGATTAGAGTTTGTGGAAATAACTCAGTGATTCTCTTCTCAGTGTTCATGCAGGGATTGATGATGTGGGAGTAAGTCCTCAAGGTACCGAAGAGATAGGAGTCGAAGAGTTTCCAACAACTATCTGATAGTAGTAGTTGCACCTAGGAGGCAGCTGGGTGGCCTACTGGATAGAGCACTAAGCCTGAGTTCAAATCCAGCCTCAAACACTTACTAGCTGTGTAACTCTGGGCAAGTCACTTAACCCCTGTTTGTCTTAATCAGAGAAGAGAAGAGAGATGGAGAAGAAAATGGCAAACCATTCCAGTAGCTTTGCCAAGAAAACCCCATGGATAGTACTGAAGTTCTATGGCTCATAGGGTCATGAAGAGTTGGACATGACTGAAACCACTGCTCAAGAAAAATAACCAGTTGTACCTAGAGATACAGAAGAAAAGTTTGAGAACCACAGCCTGTTTTCCAGTTTGACTTCTTCTCTTAATTTTTTTTCCTTCGTTGAAATTCCATCAGACATTTAATTGTTTTAAATTTGAATCATCCCTTCCAAAGTAAGAGTTATAACTTTAAAAAATGATTACTTTGGAAAAACATACAGAGGACAGGTGTCTGGCATCCAAAGGAAACTAGATGCCTCATCTATTGACTTCCATGAAACCTAAAAACTTCATGAATTAACTATAGCTCGGGGACAGGGGGATATCTATTTTACCTCAGCCTCCAACAGAGAAAAGGGAAGTAAGGGAAAGAGAAAGAGAGAGAGAGATAGGGGAAGAGAAAAAGAGAAGAGGGGTTAGAGAGACAGGAGGGAGAGGGAAGGAGGCAGGGTAGAGAAAGGAAGAGAAATAAGCTAAGGAGTTTTGTGGGGGTTTTTTCCCATCAAGGAATAATGTACTAATATTCAAAATCACCAACTTTGCCTGTTACTATGGTAACAGACAGCACTAAGTCCTGCTGCTAAAATTTCAAGAGCAGATGACATGAAGTATTTATATGTAATTGCATTTTATGGGGAGAAAGAGCTTTTCTTTAAAAAATGACTGCATCTCAGATGAGATGGGTGCTTAGCTCACTATGTTAGTAGAACAAATGTAACATGTCCCCCACCCCCACCCCATGTACAGCATCACGAACAAAAAGTGGAGAATGAGATGCCTAACAAAACTTTTTAAGGTGATAATCCCCACTCCAAGGGGAGAATCAATCAAATCAGGTCAAGGCCTCCCCAGACTCAAGAGGTTAATTCCAAAGGTCTTCTAAGGGGCACCCAGTCCCTTGATTGATTTTTGGTGAAAGTCATGTTCTCTTCAAACAAAACCTGCTCAAGTTGCCTTACTTTTCCCCAGGACTTATTCTTTCCTAAGTAAGGATAATGGGATTTAGATCTTGGAAGGGGCCTTAGATAGAATCCAAATCTCTTGTTTTTCAGGCTCACAGAGAAAGGACATGTCCAAGATCACACTGGACGTAAGGAAAAAGGACTAGCTCTGGAATCATAGACCAACCATTTGATTTTACACTTCAAAATAAAGTCCAAGGAGGTTGAATTACTTGGTCAAAGTCACACAGACTGTAAGCTTTGAGTTCAAATCTTGTCTCTGATGCTTGCTACCTACATACAGTGAAAGTCAGGGCTGGGCTCATACCCAGACTTGCCAACTCCAAATCTCTCATTCTACTACAGGTTCTGTTGCCTTAAACTAGCACCAAATATCATCTCCAGAAACACAGCTGAAATCTCTCCCACTCTTCATCACATACAGAGCTGACTATACTCATTTTTACTTGGGTTGAGTTTTTTTGTCTTTTTCAATGAAACAGAGAATATTATTGAGCACCTACTGTGTGCATGGACTGTTACAAGGTACTATGAGGCTGCAAACAAGTAAAAGACACAGTTCCAACCTTCAAAGAGCTTTCAATCTTTTCCACATGTGTTTGACTTCTTTGGGAATATCCCAAGCTCAAGTACAGCCCTCACATCCACCATTTTTTTTCATCTCCGTAAAGGGCTCAGAAAAGCACTCTGCCTTCTTTAAAAGCTATTGACTGATTCCAGATAAATAGATCTTCAGTTGCCCAATAATCACTCTTCAAAGTTTCCTTTTCTTCTGCATTAATCCTCAGGTTCAATAAAAAGAGAAGTGTTCAATAAATATAGAAATAAAGTTCTGTGGATTTGGAGGAGGGCTTGGGGTTTTAAATGAGGGTGTAATAACCCCTAGAGAGGTTATTAAAAGAATGAAAAAGGAAGGATGGAAATACTAAAACTAAAGCTGAGTTTACACAGAAAAAGTTCTCCTTTCTGTGGTGTATTTTACTCTGTGCTGTTAAGGTTATGCTTACAGCAGTCATTTTCTAAAGAAAGTTAAACCCAAAACCTCACTCAAAGAATCATGTAATTTTTTAGAGTTGAAAGGGCCCTTAGAAATTAGCTAATCCAGCCCTTTTGTTTTATAAATTGGGAAACTGAGGTCCAAAGAAGGGAGGGGATTTACCCAAAAATATGCAGGTGGTAAGCAGCAGAACCAAGATGTGAACCTAAATCTTTTGACCCTTCTAATGGCCTTTACATTACATCACTGAACAGAGAATCAGGACATTCTTCTTTCCTCAGACTCGATTTGTAACCTGCAGAAATGTGTGCTGTCTCAAGTTACAGCAAAACTATCCACCTTAATACACAAGTTAACCACGTTTGCTATGTGACACAGCTGCAAAGAATATAAGTACTGGAGAGAAAAAACCCAGGGAGATTATCTAACAAGACTCCCTCATTTTATAGAACAGGAAATGAAGGTCAAGAGAAGAGAGGTGAAAGGATATGTCCAGGGTCACACAGGTCAGTAGTGACAGAACCAGAATCAGAACCCTGCCCTCCTCAAAGCCAGTCAAGGACATTTTCCCCTACATTATTTGACCTTCAGGAACACAGCTGAAACTGCTTTCAGGGCATGGAGAAGACCGTAGTGGCCAAAGCAACTATCATTCACTATAGTAGATGTCAATAGTCAAATTACCAGGGCTGGACCTCAAAAAAAAAAAAATGAAGTTGATAAAAATTGTCTTCTCATTTCTGCCATTTATTGGTACTGCTCTCCTTCATGGCCCTAAAGTCATACCACTTATGGCTCTCCCACCTCCCTGTCTTTGCTTACACAATTCTCTAGGCCTGAAATGCTCTCTACCCCTCTCTTTGCTTGTTGAATCCACATCTGTCCTTTAAAATTGAACTTAAATGGCACCTCCTCCATGAAACTTTCCTTAATCTTTCCTCCTCTGTCTTTCCTATTAGTAATGGTCTTCTACCTTTGACCACAAAGCACTTGGTTTTCTACCTCATTAATGACCCCATCCGTAACAGTATGGGCAGTTAGGTGATGCAGTGGATAGAGTGCCAGGCCTGGAATTAAGAACACTCATCTTCCTGAGTTCAAATCTGACCTCTGAAACTTACTAGCTGTGGGACACTGGGGCAAGTCCCTTAGCCCTGTTTGCCTCAGTTTCCTCATCTGTAAAATAAGCTGGAGAAGGGAATGGCAAACCACTTCAGTATCTTGGCCAAAAAACCCAAAAGGGGTCACAGAAAATTGGACATGACTGACCAACAACAATCATAGTAGTATACATTATACTTTTCTCTATTTGTTTTTATCAATCAATTAGCAAGCATTTATTAAACTCCTACCAAGTACCAAGCACTCTGCTAAGAGTTGGAAGTGCAAAGATAAAAATTAAATAATCTTTGCCCTCAAAAAAGTAAACATTCTCTCAGGGGAAACAACCTGTAAGGGATCAGAATAGGTACTAAACCTGTGATTTCATTGGTATAGGGACCTCTTGGGTAAGGAGACTCATTCTACTATTGTAGATAAAAGCAACCTATAGACTTGGAATGTCACCTAGGGAGACTGAGAGGTTAATAGGATCACACAGGACTTAAACCTGTCTTCTTGGTTCCACAGTCAGTTTTTGATCTGCTAAAGCCAAAATACATACAAATATGAGGCACATTTACGTGGAGAGAGGATACTAAGCAACCTAGCACATTATTGGCACCATAAGAGCAGAGACCTTGTCTTGTCTGAATTTCGTTCCCCAGGGCTTAATGCAGTGTTCAATTTAATTCCATTCTGCACTGATTAAACACATAATAAATGTTTGTTGAAAAAAACTGAAGAAATATTTATAAAGCCAATCCTCAATGTGGGAATGAAGGGGAATCATCATTCAGAGGAAAGAGCACTCCATTTAGAGTCTGAAGAATCGAGTTCAAACTCCTATTCTGTTACTGTGTGACACTTGACCAATCACTTAACATCTAGGGGCTCACCTGTGAAATGATGAGGCGGATAATGGAAAATGTTATCCACATCCAGAGAAAGAACTGATGGAGTCTGAATGCACATCAAAGCATACTATTTTCAATTCCTTTATTTTAGTGTGTGTGTGTGTGTGTGTGTGTTTTTCCCTTTTGGTCTGTTTCTTCTTTCACAACATGAGTAATATGGAACATATAACACTTATTTTACATGATTGCACATATACAACCTATATCAAACTGCTTACTGTTTTAAGAAGGGGAGAGGGAAGGGAGAAAGGCAGAAAAATTTGAATCTCAATTTTTTTAAATGAATGTTAAAAATTGTCTTTACATGCAATTAGAAAAAATAAAATACTATTTTTTAAAAATGATCAGGTTGGACTAGATCAGGTCCCTCTAGGTTCTAAGTCCTGTGAGTTTATGAGGAAAAAAGCCCATGGCAGTTTTGGTCCCTGTCACTTCACTTCTTGTTCAGGTCGTGAGGGTGGACACATCTTCCAGAAGGGGGTGAAATAACCCCTTTTCCCAATCTTTTCCTGCTAGGAGAGTTAAGCTTCGATTGCACTCACAAGTTTCTCCCGCATATGCCGCCTCCGACAGACAGCCCACCAGAGCCTGCTGAGGCCGTCTCACTGCCTCTGGCTTAATTACATCTCCTGGCTGATCCAGAAACGTTCTCGGGCTGCCTGTCTCCCTTACCCGAAGCACGAAGGTTCTTCACGGTCTGCTGGGCTGCTCAGAAAGCACTCCCCATCTTGTAAGCCAAATTGTGTCTCACTTCCGCTGATAAACAAAGGCAACATGCCTTGATTAAAGATTTCCCTCTTTCAAGGGGCAGAGCAGCCTGCCTTCCCTTGATTAAAATGTTTGCCAGCTGTTTCCCATTCTGGTCTAAAGATGGTCTGTCCCTTCAGGAGAGTTAGGCACTTCCTTTCCTAGGTAATTATTTCTATTAAAATTTTTTTTTCTTCCTTGTAATCAATATGCAATTTTCCTTCAAACTATTTACCCATTCCCACTACTTCCATCATCTTCTTTCATTTTGGTCTTCACTCCTTCTAATCATCTGATCTTAGCAGCTATCAGAATTAGGTTGGGGAAAAGGATCACTTTGTACCTTTGGAGTTTTCTTCTTAATGTACTAACCTTGTTCCTCCACAAAAAAAATAAGAAATGGCCTTGAGTTATTTCATTGCCATCAGCAGTGTGTGAAGGGGAGTATTTCTGGGTTTTCTTTTCTTTTATTTTTCTCCTTTGTGAAGATTCACACACTGGTGATAACCTGGCATGATGATTTTGAGGATGAGCTGAGTAGTTGGTGGCAAAAATACTGTGCTTAGTGTTATTACAGGATCTTCAGCAGCAGAGCTGGGTCGTGAGCAATTCCCCGATCCACCTCCCACAGTCTCATCCGAGCTCCACAGCTCTGGAGGCACTTTGTATGTATCTCAGAGGCTTGCTTGCTTACTCTAGGTGGGATTTATGCACCCTTTAGTCAACAAGGCTTTCCTCTTAGACAAATCAGAACACAGATGCAACCCGACTGCTATTGGTTCCTTTTATCCAGCTCTGGTGATTCTCCTCCACCACCACCTCCACCGCCCACCCAATCTCCTAATACATCACCTGCCTTGTCAGTGCTCTCAGGGGAACACCCTTCAGGAGGGAAAATGGGTACCAGTCATTGCTTATTACTTGGACCCATTTCCTTGTTCCCAAGCTGCTCTTGCATAGATGTCTTACAGGGTCCAAGTCAATAGTAATAATAATAACTAGCGTTTATATATGCCATTAAGGTTTGCTAAGAGTTTTCCATGTGTCATTTCATTTGATCCTTACAACAACTCTGTGAGGTAGGTACTATTATCTCGAGTTTATAGAAGAGGAAACTGAGACTGGAAGAGATTAAGTGACTTGCCCAGGGTCACACAACTAATAAGTGTCTGAGGCATCTGAACTTAAGTCGTCCTGACTCTAAGCCCCCAGGCTATCCACTATATGGTTGGTTAGAGAAGGAAGGACAACAACTAATCATATAGCGGTTAGATTGCTGGACTTAGAGTCAGGAAGACCTGAAGTCAAATCCCTCAGACACTATATAGACTAGCTGCCATTTAATCTTCTAGTCCTTAAAAAACCCAAAGTCACTAAATTAATAGACAGACTCTTGATGGGAAAGAAACAGGGATTTTTTTTTTGGAAGGGAATGGTGGGCATCAAGCACTAGACTTGAAGGCAGAAAGAGATGGGTTCAAATCCTGCCTCTGACACTTAGTAGCTGTGTGACCCTAAGCAAGCCATTTAAACCTTCCTGAGCCCTAGTTTTCTCATCTGCAAAATGGAGATAAAACAGCACTGACCTCACAGGATTTCTGTAAGAATCAAATGAGATAATAATGTATGTGGGGTGCTTTGCAACCCTTAAAGCAATATGTAAATGTGAGCTATTATTGTCCCAAACCCTTTGATGTTGAATAGATGAACCACAGGTTCATCCACTGAATATATTAAATTTTCAGTTCTTATAGCATACTGAAATACTAGGGAGGTTGGGGAGAAAAAACAACCTGATCTTCATATTCTAAAAACATCAGTCTGTGCTTGAGTTCCACTACCCACAAACCTTCAATGATATAGAATAGATATCTTTCAGGTTAAAATCCAAACTCCCCAGCCCAACGTGGAAAAGCTTCTTCAACCTGACTCCAACCTACCTTCACAGCCTTTCTCCTTCTATCCCCTTTCACAGAATCCACTTATTACATGCAAGCTGATATGTTTACCCTCCAAACACGTGATTTTTGTCCTGCCTCACCTTTCTGTATGTATCCCTCTCTCTGGCCCCCATTCTAGCTCATGGAGGTCCTTTTTATCCTTCAAGGATGGAAGTCTCAAGTCTCACCTCTCCTAAGAAGCTTTCCCAGACCATCACAGTCTTCACCTCTTAATTCATGAAGCACTTCTGCCTATGGAATGTAGTTTATCCTACAGGTGATGATGCTTATCTCTTTAAGTTTCTGTCCTGTTTCCCTAACTACATCGTAATTCAATTCAATTTCCAATTCAACATTTTTTCACCATCTATACATAGAATATTGTAAACATCCTTAAAAAGAGGGAGTATCTTCTACTTCCTTAGTTTTCATCATATTTTTGCATCACCAACGTCTATTACAATGCCTAACACATAGTAATTGCTTAATAAATGGTTTCTAAATGGAAGGCTGAGAGGAGTGCTGGCCTTAGAGCCAGGAAAATTGAAGTTCAAATCTACTCTGGGACTAGTGATCCTGAGCAGGTCACAATCTCTAAGCCTCAGTTTTCTCATCCGTAAAATGGGGAATGATAATAGTATCTACCTCACAGGTTTTTTTGTAAGGACCAAATTTTAAAAAATACATAAAGCATTTTACAAATCTTAAAGCACTATAGAAATGCTAGCCAATATTATTGTTGTTGTTGAATACCCCTAACAAAAAGGTTTACACAATGTAAGGTGCTCAGTAATTCCCTGTTGCTATTCATGATGATGGGCCAAGAGCATCATTTCAGTATAGGAAAGCACATCAGAGGCCTCTATTCAAGGAAGTCGAGTTGAAAAATTGGCTCCTAATTCACATTTATTTATTATCAGGAGCCTAATTAATTAATGGGGAGGAAACATAGCATTGTGGAGCCACAAATGGAAGGGTCTTGAAGTCATAACATTCCAACTCGGCTACTTATCACCTGTATGACCTTGAACAAGTCACCTCCAATCTCTGGGCCTCAGTTTCCTCATGGGTAAAATGGTCTGATCAGTCATTCTAGAATGGTCTCTAAGTTCCCTCCCAGCTCTGAGATTCTGTAATTAATCTAGCTGTCTTAAGTCATGCCTGAGACTCATGTCTTTAGAGACTTTTGAAATCCCCTCTCCCCTCCCCATTACCTGTTATCTCAAGTGAACTTCTTCAACATCACAAGGAAATGAAGCTGGATTGCTTTCCAATTCTTCAGATCCATTTGGCTTCCTTTCTTTTATTACAAGGCAGCTTATTACTTCATCTTCAAGTATAGCTTCTGTTCTTCTCTGGCCTCTGAGCATCTTGTCAGTCATCTAGGACCATCCATCTTGTTGAAGAAGACCTAATTTTTCTTCCTCCCCTTCTAATTGACAGAACACTACCCAAAATTACATTGTTCAATACCTATGGAGCTTCAACAAAAGGAGTCACTGTATTTAACTGCATTTTTGTAAAATGAGGCTCCCTCTCCCAGATGCCAGCCTTGGCCTCTGACTATATTCTGTTTCATCTTCCATTCTTTCAGAAGTTTGGTCCTTGCCTATGAGGCCTTTCCTCTCATCCCTGGACATTAAAAATCAGTCAGAAAGTTCTATCCAATGTTGCCAGAATGTTAATATTTTTAAACGGTCTCATTCTTATTCCTGTTGTGGCAAAACAAACTCCCAGCCTCTGCTGCTCCCTATCTTCTTTAACTAATGTAATCTGCCTTGCCTTTCCTCTATCTCTGTGTCTATCAAGTTTCTGTCCTATACCATAATTAAAATTTACTGCATTCTAAATTTTGTCATCTGGACCATTCCATATGATCAAGAAATGCACAAACTCAGGATTGTTTTCCTTCTAAATTGCTGTAAAATTGTGACTTATGGCAATTAGAGGCAAGCTTCAATTACCCAAATGCACTAGGGAAACACGACAAAATTCTGAATAAGTTAAGGAAGCATAAAAAGAAAAGGGTAGAACATCAAGAGAATGACCAGATTTCAGACCATGTTTCCTTTACATGAGAATCTGTTTCATACTGAAGTAATAATCAAGAAGAGTATTTGAGAAAACTTTGACCATGTTTCCTTTGCATGGGAATCTGTTTCATACTGAAGTAACAATCAAGAAGAGCATTTGAGAAAACTTTTCCCAGCTAAGTTACAAAAGGTCATTCAACTTGCTTTTCACAGAAGACTCCTCATTTTGAGAAGATTTCATCCCAATGTCTCTATTATAAATATTTCTTTCATCTATTATGCTTTGAATATGTTTAACATCCCCCCAACCAGAGAAATTATTTTCATTCATTCATCCATTCATCAACAGCTAAGTTACCAATGGTAGTCATTCAATTTCAAGAGAACGAAAGGAAGGTTGCTGGTATAGGGACCAGGAGTGACAGGGACAGGGATAAAAAGACTACAGGATGGGTGGATATTGATGGGGCAGAATCTGCATTATTGAAGAGTATGCCCATAACAATAAAATCACAGACTGATTAAAGTATCAAAGTACCATTCAACAACTAATATCTTTTAGGTGCCTGCCATGGGAATGAATGTTTTTGGAGAGATGTCAAACTCTCCAAGCTAGGGACAAAACTCCCAAGTGCTGATGGAATCAGACTAAAACATAATAAGAAATGAGTTACAAAATAAATAAAAATGTAACACAACATAGATAATATTAATCTGTAGTTTTCTAAGTCAATATGTCGGAGGCAGGGATCTGTTTCTGTTTGACACCAGTGCTTTAAAGGAAGTTATAATTTCCTTTAAATAATTAAAAAATGAACACAAATATGTATGTCCTACTCACCCTTGAACTTGTTTCTCATTATTAATCAAAGAAAAATTAGAATTTGTCAAGTGCCTAAGAAGAGTGCAATGAGCTCTCAGGTCAAATAATAATTGTTTGCATTCATACAGTGCTTTACAAATGTTATCTTATTTCATCCTCATTAACAACCTTGTTAAGTAGATATTACTACTATTAAATCCATTTTTCAAATGAGGGAACTAAGGCTGAGTAACTTCCCTAGGGTCTCACAAAGAATAACTATCTGAGGAAAGATTTGAACTCTGCTCTTTCTGCCTCCAAGTTCAGCAGTTTATCCACTATGCCACCTGGTTGCAAACGAGGCAACATTATCAGATAAAACAAGCCTATTGGCCCTCATACAAGGTGAGCAAACTTTAACCTACTAAAACTAACCATTCCCCTACTGGGAATTGACACAACCTACCTGGTGCAAATGAGTGCACTCAGTCATGTAGTCGTCAACCTCTTTCCTTCATTCTGGTTGTGCCTCTGGTGAAATAGCTCTCAAAAAACACCCAAACCTTAAGCCAACCTAAGAGATTTCTACTTACAAATATTGTTGCTCTGGTGACTGTGAAAGCTGCTACCTGCTATTTAGAGAAAGTGTTTACGCTACCCAACTAAACCCAGCAAGATAGCTTAGGAGTGGTGTGAATCCTGCTCCATCCTATCTCGGAGGATGTGCAGGGACAGTGTTCTAGCTAGGTATGCACCACAAATTGTATGGAATCTATCCTTTCTGTCACACTTGGATAGAAGCTTACTGAGGCTTCCCTGGTGGCACCTATGCCATAAAAAGGAAAAAACCATTTGAGAACCATTGCCCCAACCCAAGAGTCTAAAACGTTGGATTCTAGTTCTGACTCCAACAGCAACTTGCTGTGTGACCTTGAGTAAATCATGGCCATCAAGCAATCAACAGTCGTTCATTAAATGCCTACTAATGAACACTCCCTGGGCCTTAGTTTCCCTGAGGAAAGCCCAACAAATGGGTTTCACTGAGCCTTTTTTCCCTCAAATATAAAATGAGCCTGATTTTACTAGCATGCTGTTGTTGTGAAGAAAGTGCTTTGTAAACCTGAAAGCCCTATAGAAATGTCAGTTTTTCTTCCAATTTCTGAGTCTAGGGTGGAGAAGTTAAGTCGGCACTCCATTAAACAGGTAACAGGTAGTCAAGGAGCAAGCCAAAGCATATCTCTTTTAGTTTTTTTATGTATTTAATCAACTATAAACACTAGTTATCTGCTTCCAGGTTCCCAATGGCATCTCCATTATCCCTAAAATAATAATGACAAATTGGGAAGGCTTAGAGGATGGCTGGAAAGTGAAGCCAACTGTTAGAAACTGCAACAAGAGGTGGCAGCAGATCCGTGAGTACAAGAGGCAGCAGGGCAAAATGGACGGAGCACTGGACCTGGAGTCAGGAAGATGCTTATTAGCAGTGTGATCCTGGGCAAGTCATTAATCTTTCTGTTGCCTTAGCTTCTTCATCTGTAAAATGGGAGTTGTGGCAATTAGAGGCAAGCTTCAATTACTTAAATGCACTATCCAGAACAATGTTTCCAGAACAATCTCAAATGTATTTGGAGTAGAGAACTGCAACAGAATCATAGGATTCAGAGTTGCATGGGACTTCAGGGGTCATAGTCCAGCCTCCTCACTTTCTACATAAAGTAACCTCGGACCTCCCTGTGCGCATGTATTCTCATTTTCGCCCTGGCTGGAATTTTCCTCTCTACTCCTGCTGTTGTTGCTCCATCCTCCAAAGCAGATCTCCAGAGGCCATGCCCAGGACAAGTTCTGAACTCCCTGCAGTCACCTTTACCCCAGCTATTTTTGGCCCTGTTGATACCCTGCACCCCCATCTATGCTCCTTCCATTCCTTACTCAAAGAACTGAAATCAAATCAATACAGCCATTGCTTCGGGAAAAGGGGAAATCAGAAGACTGCTTTCTTGTTCCGATGACCATCCCCGTGGCTTCTCACATCAAAACACCCTTTTCTGGCCACCACTTCACATTACCTCCTTCTATTAAAATGTGTAAGTTTTTTGAAAGCAGAGACAGTCTTCAAGAAGACCTAAGTTTAAATCCTGCGTCATATACTAAACTGTGTGATCCTAGGCAAATTACTCAACATCTCTAAGCCTCAGTGTCCTATCTGTAAAATGTAGGCAATAATAGCACTTGCCTCCCAGGATTGTTGTGAAGTTCCAAGAACTTTACAGCCCTCAAGAACTCCATAAATGTTAGCTACTATTATTATTGTTGTCATTGTTATTTTATTTGTATGCCCAGGCATTTGGTACACTAATATATTAATAGATGCTGTTATATTCGTTCATTCATTTATGAGCCTCAGTACAGGTTATCTTAATCAAGACAAGTCTTGTCAATTCTGCCTTCAGATCTCTCAAATTCATTAATAATAGCTAACATTTATATAGCACCTACTATGTATCTGGCACTGTGCTAAGCATTTTACAAATATTATTTCATATGTCCTCACAACAACCCTGGGAGGTGGGTACTATTATGATTCCTCTTCCCCAGGTGAGGAAACTGAGGTTAAGTGACTTGCCCAGGGTCATACAACTAGTAAGTACATAGGGCAGGATTTGAATTCAGGTCTTCCTGACACCAGGCTCAGATGCTATATCAACCATTACCTTCTCTCTACACATACAGATTTCACCCAAGTTCAGACCCTCGTCACCTCTTACCAGGACTACTGAAATATCCTCCTGACTGCTCGCCCAGCTTCCAGTTGCTCCCCTTTCTAATTCACCCTCCACAAAGTTGCTAAAATTATACTCTGAAAGCACAGATCTGACCACAGGTTCCTAAACCTCCAGAGACTTTCTAGGAAAAATACAGATTTCTTTGCCTGGTATTTAAGGGCCTCCACAATCTGACTCCCATTTTCCATTCCAGAATTTTATATTATTCTGCTTAACATGCTCTACATTCTAGCCAGAGTGGCCTGCTACATGATCTGAAAATCTAACATTCCCCGCCCTATAATTTGAGCCTTTGCCTTGGCAGTCCCCAATGCCTACTACACCCCCTTCCTCACCTCCACCTTCGAGAATTCTCAGGTTCCTTCAAGGTTCAGAGCAGGCGCCACTCCTATATGCAAAGCC
This sequence comes from Vombatus ursinus, assembly GCF_900497805.2. Lineage (NCBI taxonomy): Eukaryota > Metazoa > Chordata > Mammalia > Diprotodontia > Vombatidae > Vombatus > Vombatus ursinus. Next base: position 27,762,054 of record NW_020954564.1, read on the forward strand.
CTTTCTATCTTCCCAGTGGCTGGAACTCTGTCCACTCCTCCAATTGTCTTGTATTTGTTTGTCTATGTATGTTGTGTGTTCCCTTCACCTTATCCCCACCCCAACTCCCCAATAAGGTCCTCAAGGGACAGGGATTGCTTAATGTGTATCTTTGTATACAGTGCCCAGTACGATGCTGAGCATATAACAGGTACATAATAAATACCTGTTAAATTCAATGACTTCGCCAAGGTCACACTCCAAAATTCTAGAATCTCATGGCTTCCTATCAACTCTTAGATCCTTCTATGTTTCCCCTCCTTAGACTCAATTTGCCAGGTAAATAAACACAGCTACATTAACTTTGAGCCACAGCGCATCTATCCACACTTCTCTGATTCCACTTGCCCTGTCTAATGTGTTCTGAGTCTCAAATAGGCCCTCAGTGCTAGAATGACACTGAATTCAAAGTGATCTCCCAATACTCTTAACAAAAGAGAAATCTCTTAACCTTTTGCCACTCTCCTTCCTTCCTCTCCACCCCACCCTTCCATTTATTTCTCATTATTAACCAAAGACAAGCAAGAAAGCAGCTTCCAGTGTAAACAGAATAAATCAAAATGATGCTGACTTCCCTCACTAATGTCTTCCATCAATCATGGATGACTTGAGCTTTTTAAACAGAAAGATTAGGAGAGAGCACAGTAAAATCCTTAAACTGTTACTGCTTTCCCAACTCTGTTACATTAAGGTGTTGAAATTGATTTGTCATTAAAAAGAGAAATACAAGTACTTTATATGCCTAGAGGGAGGGAAAAAAATCAATGAAAGAGTATAGAATTTGGGGTGGGGGAGATGAAGAAGGGAAGGGGAGCAAATTCTTTATTGATTCAGAAGAAAAAGGCAATAAGGAGAGTCAAAACAACTTCATTTAACGCCTCGCTTAACCACTGTACAGGACAAGGTGACAAACCTGACATCTGTACATAATCAAATGGCCTGAATCAACCCCGTAGATGTTAATCCTCAATAGGGTTTGTACCACTTGGGTGATGGACTCCTTCATTAGTTCTGCCTCCACCCTTCTAAGTCTCAGACTTATAGTTACAGGCTGAAAATCTGAAATATAAAATGGAAGTAGACTAGAAGGGTGAAAATAAAAAGAAGAAGTAGAGAACTAGAATTCCTCCCATTCAAAGGAACTGGATAAAAACCATTAGTGCTACAAGGTCAGAGGATTTTTGAAGAAAACAACTAAAGCTCTAGGTAATTAAAACCTCACTAATTCAGGATCCAACAATTTTTGCATCAATTAATAAGAAAGGGTTTGCTGAGCAAATGAATGAGGTAAAAAAGATTTCAGGGGAAATGTTTAGACAATTAGTCTATTGGCATATTTAGTCATTTGCATACAAATAACTAATGAATTAACTATAAATACCTTTATTAAAGTAGGTCCAATTTAGCAATACCCAGGAGGCTGCTAATTTTGCGTAGGAAAGCAAATATGCATCTCTTTTTAAAACATTTTATATTGAGTCTTTTCACTAATTCAGATTGATCTTCCCCCAGATCCTCAACTAGAACGAGTAAGAGAAGTTTGACTATACAAAAAGAAAAAAAAATTGTCTCTTTCTTCAAGTGATATGTAGAATATTCTGATGCTATTTCTCTGCTTTTTATCCAACAGTGGAAAGAGCATTGAATTTGGAATCAGAAGATACTAGTCCAAAGTCCAGGTCTGGTACTTCCTACTGTTGTGTCCTTGGGTAAGTCAGTCACCTTCTCTGATTCTCCATTTCTTTATCTGTAAAATAAGGGCATTGGACTAAATGATCTCTGAGTTCAGTTCCAGCTTTAGGAATTTAGGAATTTCTATTAACTATTCATTGACATTTAAAGGAAAAATATGTTAACAACTATAGGGCAGCCCATAATCAGAAAAGCTGCTGCCAGGAACATCCTCAAGTATGAAAGAGATGTTTATTATCATTATTATTATTATTAATCACAGCAACAAAGCTATGGATTCTATGAAACTTAGAGAATTATTTTCCATAATGACACAAGATGGTTGGTTTACTCCATCTTCCAAAAATTAACTAGATAAATAAAGACTGGAAATGATTATTAACCAAGAGATGCCAAGTCAGTGATATGACAAGGAATTAAACTTAGCTCTCCTAACTCCCGGTCCAGTATTCTATATGTTACCTATATGTGAATCCCTTGTATACAGGGACTTTTCTCATACTTCATTTATATCCTCAGAGAGCTTATCATGGAAAGAGGCACAAAATATGTATCCAATAAATATGCAGGCCACTAGGTAGCAGTAGCACTGTCCAGAGTGCTAGACTTGGATTCTTGAAGATCTAAATTCAAATCTGGCCTCAGACACTTACTAGCTATGTGACCCCGATCAAGTCACTTGGCCTTAATTTCCTCATCTGTAAAATTGAGATGATAATAATAGCAGCTACACCTTGTGGTTGTTGAAAGAATCAACCTATATGATAATATATGAAAATATATGGTAATATATGAAAAGCACTATAAAATTGCAAGCTATTATTATTAGGGGAAGCTAGGATGCATAATGGATAGAGCATTGGACCTGGAATGAGGAAGACCTGAGTTCAATTCCCACCTCAGATTCTTAACCAGCTGGATGACTCTGGGCAAGTCACTTAACCGCTCTTTGCCTCAGTTTCCACATCTGTAAAATGGGGATAATAATAGCACCTACTTCTCAGGGTTGTTGTGAAGATCAAATGAGACTATTTGTTAAGTGCTTTGCAAGTCTTAAAGTGCTATGTAAATGCTGGCTATTATGATTATGATTATTATGATTGTTATTATTTTACCTAAATTCAGAATGTCAACTAATCATCACATCAACAAATAACAATTCAGAAATTCATGCTTCTAACTCATACCAGAGGATAAGGCGAAATCTGCCTATTTCCCGTGATCAGAGTTGTTCAAAAGCTGGATCCCTGCTGTGCAATTCAAACATACTTGTGCAATCCAATTGCAGATTCATGCATTGACAGGCACTAATGGTCAGTAATCTGGACTTGTGTTCATCAGACAGGTAAGCAAACTATTAGTTCATTTGTTTGAAGCCTAGCAAGGGATAATTCGTGAATTTGTTCATTATTGGTTCCTATTAAGAACTTTAGCCAGCTAAAGGGAGAGGAGGGGAACAGGTATACAATATATTCAAGTATAAGTCGATACAAAATGATTTTGTGTGTAGAGATTCATGCAGGATGGAGGACTCTCAACTGAGATTAGGAAAGGTCTCATGTAGGAAGTGACACAACTTGGCTCTGACAGGAGCTGGAGACTCCAAGAAATGAAGGGGTGGAGGGAGAACATAGGTGCTAGTAACAATTTATATAAAGACATGGAGGCAGAGGATGAAATGCCAGGTACAAAGAACAATAATTAGAAAAGTTTGGCCGAAATCTAGAAAGTGTGAAGGAGGATAATATACAATAAGTCTGGACAGGTAGGTAGTAAGAATGTGGAAGTGAGAAGGTGGAATGAGAAGGTCGTGTGTCAAACACAGAAGTGTATATCTTATCCTAGAAGTAACAGATAGCTTCTTGAAGCTCCTTAAGCAGGTCAGTGATATAGTCAGACCTGTACTTGAGAAAAATCAGTTTGGTAGTCGTGTGGAGGTAAAGGGAGAAGCTGAAGATAGGGAGAATTAGGGAGCTGTTGCAAGAGCATAGGTGAAAAGTGATGAAGGCTTGAACCAGGGTGGTGGTTCTATAAGTGGAGAGAAGGATGAGATGGTGCAGAAGTAGAATCAACAAGCCTTAGCAACTGAAGTTGGGTAAGAACAAAGAGATGAGAATGACTCCAAAGATACAAAAATGGGAAATTTGGAAAGCTGGTGGTTCCCTTCCCAGATAAAGAAAAGTTAGAAAGAACAGTAGGTTTAGAGAAAAAGATTAGCTCCACTTTGGAACTCTTTGTGATTCTGCTTGGTGTCTTGGTCTTAACTCATGTTATTTCCCTCAGCCACAAAAGCATTCTACACTTTTGTGAAACTAGACTATTCTCTGTCCCCTACTGTCTCCAACCCCAAAATACACATTGTACTTTCCTGTTACCATCCTGTTGTTCATGATGTTCCTCATGCCTAGAATGTTCTTTTCTCTGTTGAATTGAAGTATGGTGAAGCATTTCAAATAGTTCATTGGACCTGGGAGTCAGAAAGACCTGGGTTTGAGTCCTGCCTCTATCACTTACTAGTTGTATAACCGTGAGTACATTTCCTTACCTATAAAAAGGGGATAAAATCTATAGTGCCAACATCACAGGTTGTGAGGCTCATAAGTATGTAAAAACTCTACAAACCTTAAAGTGTCAATTAACTTAAATGTGAGTTATTACTGATTTTCTATTCGTTCTTTAAAGCCCAATTCAAATGCCACATCATCCATGTAGCTTTCCCTGATCTCCTGCTGTCTGTTACACTGTCTCAGGACCACATGATATCTAAGGAAAGAACACTTTTGTTTTATACCTAAAAGAACTATAATCTATAATATTATATAGTTACTATGGCTATGCAGTCTTATTTTCCTACTAGACAATCAGTTCTATAATGGCATAAATGATTGTTTTAGCTAAATTTCCACAGTGCTTTGCATGGAGTACTTTTAAAAGTCTTTTTAATGGAATCTTGTTATATATTTTTTTAAAAATAAGCATCGTTTTTGATAACATTTTGGGGAATGAGATTTCTGGATCTATGATCTCACCAATGTGGGGAACTCCCAATGTGGAAACCCCCCCTCTACCAATGCAAATCAGCAACTAGTTGTCAAGTTATGATCTGAGAGAGCTGTCTGGGTCACTGAGAGGTTAAGTGAACTGCCCATGATCAAAACGCTGCAAGGACAGTCCCTCTCTCCTCTACACCAAGCAATCTAACAGCAACAATGACAATAACTGAAATTTAGCACTTCATAATTTCCAAAGCTATTTCCACACAACAACCCCTTCAAGTAGGGAGTGCTGTATATAAATCTAGAAGTCAAAACTTGGCTCCTGAGTTCAATATTTATCATAGTAATAGGTTCTAAGGACAAGGAATGTATATTCTATCTGCATCTGTCTGGAAGTTCAAAGTACTCTCCAAATGATCCCTAAGTCTGACGATGTTAGCAAATGTGAAAATGGAAACCAAAGCATAATGAGCCTTTTGGGAAAGGCTCCTCTTTCCCCTTCTTATGCTTCTACTTATTCCAGGGGTCCGTAGCTCTTTTATTTTATTTCTAGGGTACAGTCTCCTAGGTGGCAGGAACTTGATTTTCTGCCTGAACAGTGTATAGTGTTGAACATATCACTGGAGAGACTAAAGCCTGTGGCCTACAATGACAAAGAAAAATTATTAAGACTGTATTAACTTTGATGATGGTGAAGATAAATGTTACTTATCACCCACAACAAAGGGATGGGAGGCTTAATGAGTTAATGTTTTCAAAAGCTTTCATAACCTCTTTGATGAAAGAAGTTGGATTACAACAAAGCAACCTTTCATCTATGAGGCTGAAATACAGATGCTCCCTTTCTACCCCCTCCAGCTACCATCCTCCCCACCCATTCCTTCTCTTCCAAGCAGAATGAGAGGCAAAAGGGTAGAAACTGCCCTGGCTGCAGCTTCCTTAGTCCAGATCAGAGAGACCTCTTTTGGATCAGAGATCACATTATTTTTGCAGTTTGACTAATACCTCTTGTCTATTTTTTTCTTAAACAACATCATTGATGACACACACAGATGCTTTACTTGGATGCACAGGGCCATCTGAGGAAAGGAAAAAAATCTTTCTCCTTGAAAATGAATGCAAATAGATTCCAATCAACAGGAAGAGCTCAATTAGAGCCAAGTTCTATATGTTCCAAAGGTGTTGCTATTTTCTCTCTGGCTTTCACCCATTTCCTCTGACCTTGGAGGGTTGGGGGAGGGGGAAGGGAACAGGTAAAGATTAATGATGATAGGCCTAATGGAAAATGGGTCATTGAGCACAGTGTTAGATGTAAGCCCAGAAAGAGGGAGCCAGGCAGAAGGGCAATCGGGACAAGTAGGACCATGGCCCCTTGCTATTAAATTTGAGGGCCTATACTGCTCCAGTGTTCCAGACCTCATTTATAAAGGGTACCACCTCAGTAGGGAAGAATGGCCCTCGCTTAGCATAGGACAAGTAAGACCCCCACATCAAAACTATCCCAATTTCAACACATGATGCTAACCCAGTGAATTAGATTTAAGTTCTTGGGTTGGATTTCTATAAGGGTTAATTCCACATAGGAAGGAAGGAGTAAGCATTTATTCACCACCTACTATGTGCCAGGCACTATGCTGTATTTTTACAAATATCATGTCATTTGAGACTCCATTCTACAGTCATACATTAACCCCACCCATCTTCTAATGACCATGTGAAAAGGATGACCAGACAAAGTAGATGGCTGATCCCTGAAATCCATCCATGCTCTAGAACCAATTCAAAGCCATGCAGCACTAAGAATGAATCAGCATGCTATTTATATTTTTGCATAGCAATGGCTTCTTAGTTATTTGAAGTTGTTTGCCCAGAGTAGTGCCTCTGACTCAGAAAATCAGTTCATTGAGGGCAGGGACTGCATCTTGGTCATTTTATATCCTTCACAATAACTCCTGCACTTTGTAAGCAGTAAAGTACTCGACAGGTATTGGTTGAGTTACATGGTTGAATAAATTGCTCGGTATGATACCTAGTAGAGTATCATGTTACAAGAAGCTCTCATAAGTAGATGGCTTAGCGCAAATAATAGGCCAACAGAGTCAACTTAGTGAAAGAAAAACATCCCAAGAAAACATTAAGCATTAGAAGGGAGAGTCATGATGGTGGAGTAGAAAGCAGCACTCCAGTCAAACTCTCCCAATGTTTCCCTCCAAACAACTTTAAAATAACAGGCCAAATCGAATTCTGGAGTGGCAGTGCCAACAAAAGATCAGGTGGGAAATCTTTCTAGCCCAAGACAACTCAGGAGGTTGAAAGGAGAGGCCTGTGCATCTCCATGCAAAGGTACACTGGGGTAAGGGCTGGCTAGGAGGGCAGCATGGTGGCATCACTATGCTGTGGGCCATGGAGGCAGAGACAACAATTTCAACAACAGCACCCATGGGAGCTTCAAGAACTCTCACCTCCCAGAGATAGGAAAGGGATTGGACTGGTCAGAAAGAGCTTACAGGGACTCCTGTGCTGGTACTGGGCATAGGACCTGGCGCTTTGGTAGCTCCATTGCCCATTGCCCAGTTCCAGGTCACAGTCCAGGGCAGAGAGGAGTGCTAACACTTGTGGTTGCAAGGGAGCAGGCCCCCTACCTAGATAAGAACCACAGCACAGACCAGGAAAGCAGTGATTATACCTCTCCCTGGATCACACCACCCTGGAGGCACCGAACATATACAGACCCCCAGAACATAAAGTTCAAAATCAAGAAATAGGCTAGAAACAACAACAACAAAAAAAAAAAAAAGAACCCAACCATAAAAATCTAGTATGATGACAGGGAAGCTCAAGACAAACTCAGAAGATAATAATGATGTGACAATATCTACATGCAAAGCCTCAAAGAGAAATGCAGACTGGAAACAAACGCAGCAAGAATTCCTGGAAGAGCTAAAGAAAGTGGTGTTGTTGTTTTAAAGAGAAAAAAAATTTTTTTTCTTAATCAAATGACTGGAAGAGGAAAAATTGGGAAACAAAATGAAATGCAAGATAATTATGAAAAGAGAATTAACAGCTTGGTAAAAGAGGTACAAAAAATACAAAGGAAAATAACACCTTAAGAAACGGAATTGGTAAAATGGTAAAAGAGGTACAGATCCTCACTGATGAAAGTAATTTCTTAAAAAGCAGAATTGGCCAAATGGAAAAAGAATACACAACCTCACTGAAGAAAATAATTCCTTAAAAATTAGAATTGGTCAAAGGATTCCAAGCTCTCCAGATTTCCTCCACAAACAAGACAGAATAGTTCCTGAGGGTGAATGTACAGCAGCAAAAATAAATGAGTTGAGGTAGAACAGTGATCCTCCTGGGACAACTGGAGAAGATCTGAAGAAAAATCCCAGGACTGGGGTTCAGCCTGAGTGAAGTGAAAACACCTCCTGGCTAGCTCTGTTAAAATAGCAAGTGGCGAGCCCTGGGGGCAGCTAGATTGGGAAGTAGTCTCAACCTCAACCACAGGAATTTTCACCTACCAGCCAGTGTGGGAAGTTGGGCATCTGAACAGGGGAAGATTGAGGGAACCTCTGCAGACAAGGGATGTCAAGCCCAGCTGTGCTTCTGAGACACAGTCCTGGGGGAGAAGAAACCAGCACAAGCCCAGTGAGTGCAGAAGCAGTGGGGTGGGGACACTGCTGGCTGTGGACACTTTCAGAAGAGGTGAGTTCTTGGTCTCATTCCAGGCCAGAGGGGGGAACTAAAAGTTACAGCCACTGGAGAGTTCTCAGAGAGCAAGAGCATTTCCAGCATAGTGTAGCAGGAGGCCCTAGCTGTGGCTTGGAGGGGAAAAGGAGTACAGAGGTTGGGCCCAAGACAAAGTTCAAAATATAGCAATAAGGACCTGAAGCCAGAGGCACCATCCCCTACACCCCAGGATTAGAGGTGATTATAATAATAAGCTGCTAAAAATGAGCAAAGGAGAAAGAACCCAACCATAGAAAGTTACTATGAGAATAGAGGACACCAGGGTTCATCTTCAGAGGAGGATACAGAAGGAAAAAAAAAAACCCTCTTCTGCCCCAAAGAGTAATGTCAAATGGTTACCTGCCCAAAAAGAATTCATAGAAGAACTCAATAAAAAAAAAGACTTCAAAAATCAAATAAGAGAGATTGAGGAAAAAAATTTTTAAAAAGTAAGAGCAATCCAAGAAGATTATGAAAAGAAAGTCAACCAACTAGAAAAGGACATCCAGAGTCTTAAGGAAGAAAATGACCCCTTGAAAATTAGAATTGGGCAAGGGGAAAGCCAGCAGAGTTATAAGAAACAAGAAATAAAACAAAATATAAAGAATGAAAAATAGAAGAGAATGTCTTACAAGAAAAATAACTAATCTGGAGAACATATCAACAAGAGAAAACATAAGAATAATCAGATTACCTGAAAGCTATGATCAAAAAAGAATCTTGATACAATAATACAAGAAATAATTAAAGAAAATTGTTAGGGGCAGCTAGGTGGCACAGTGAATAGAATTCTGGCCTTGGAGTCAGGAGGACCTGAGTTCAAATCTGGCCTCAGATACATGACATTTACTAGCTATGTGATCCTGGACAAGTCACTTAGCCCTGACTGCCTCACCAAAAAAAAAAAGCAAAAAATAAAATAAAAAATATAAAAAAATTTTTAAATTTTTTTTAAATTGTCCTGAAGTGTTAGAACAAGAGGGGAAAGTAGAAATAGAAAAGATCACTGATCACCACCTGAAAGAGATCCTATGAGGAAAACCTACAGGGATATGATAGCCAAATTCTGAAACCCCCAGGTTAAGGAGAAAATATTACAAGCAACAAGAAAAAAAACAATTCAAATATGGCAGAGCCACAATTAGAATTACTCAAGACCTAGCAGTAGCTACATTAAAAGACTGCAAGTCTTGGAACACTATATATCCAAGAGCAAAAGAACTGGGATTATGGCTGAAAATATCATACCCAAAGTTAAGTATAATCCTAAACGGAAAAAAAAAATGGATATTCAATTAATTGACAGACTTCAAATTTTATTGCAAAAAGACCAAAACTAAACAGAAAATTTTGACATTTAAGATCCAAGAGAAATATAAGGTAAACATCAAAGACTAATTTCAAGGGACTCAATAAGGAAAAATTGTTTACTTTTTATATGTGGAAACGTAAACCATATGTCTCAGATTGTCATTAGTAAATGGGTAGTTCAAAAGAAAGAGTGGGGTAGAGCTGAGTATGATGTGATTCTAAAAAGCAAAATGATGTAGGAAAAGGAAGTAATTATCTCATGCAAATGAGGTTTGAGAGGAAGAGCTGATACAGAGGAATTAGATGGAGGAGGAGGGCAGGTAGTTCTGGAACCCTATTCTCATCAGGAACGGGTTAAAGAGGGAACAACATATGTATATTTAGAAGGGTATAAAAGTCTTATAAATGCAGAAAGAAGTAAGAGGGCAAGGGGATATGGAGGGGGGAGAGGATAAGGGAGAAATAAGGAATAGGATAAGGGGGAGTATAGAGTATAGAAGGGTGTGTATATTAACAGGAATAGGATAAAAAGAGAACGACATATATATTTAAAAGGGCATAAAAATCTTCTAAACTCAGAAAGAAATGAGGGTAAGAGGATAAGGTAAAGGGAGAGGATACAGGAAGGATTCTTGGGGGGGTAGGTTAAGGAATAGGAGAGTGAGGAGGGATAGGAATAGGGTGAAAAGGATAGTGAGGAAAATATACAACAATTATAATTTAGAATGTGAATGGGATGAATTTACCCATAAAATGGAAACTGACAGCAGATTAAAAATTCAACAATATGTTGCTTTTAGAAAATGCTATAAAAATGAGAGATACATACAAACATAAAATACAAGTCAGGAAAAAAGCAGGGATAGTATCATGATCTCAACGTCAAAGCTAAAATCAGATTTAATCAAAAGAGAAAAATAGGGAAACTACACTATGTGTCAGCCATATTAATTAATAGCTTTAGACCATATAAAATAACTAGATAGTATTAAAGCATATGTTTGCCAAAACAGACACAGAAACTATACAAATATAAACACAAAACACCTTTTATACAAAGTTAGATCTAAATAATTGAAGTAATATTCATTGTGCATAGTTTGGTAAAGCTAATATTAAAAAATGACAATTTTACCTATTTACGTAATACCATCCCAATTAAATTACTAAAAAATTATCTTACTAAGTTGGAAAAAAGAATAACAATGTTGATTTGGAAGAGCACAGAATCAGGAATTTCAAGGAAATCAGGAGGAAAAGATATGAAGGAACTAGATTCCATAGTATCAGACTTTAAACCATATTTTAAAGTGAGAGCAGTATTGAAGTCTAAAATGTATAATTTTGATTTTTTTAAATTAAAATTTTCCTGTATGAATAAAATCTATGTAGCCAAGAATAGAGGGAATGCAGAAAATTGGAGGGGGAAAATCTCACAGAGAGTCTCCCAGATAGATATTGTGTGTGTGTGTGTGTGTGTGTGTGTGTGTGTGTGTGTGTGTGTGTGTCTGTGCTTAATTGTAGCCTTTGGAGGGGGAGAAGAAAGGGGGGAAATAAAGTAAAAAGTACACTGCAGAGGATAAAAGAAAACATACAAGGAAGCCAAGAAAAGGACATCTTTGAAAAATAATATGTAGTATTTATTACATAGGTTTTCTTGAAATGGAAATTTATCGTTTTGTATTGAATCCTCTCTTACATTCTGCTATGTACATGGCAATGTTTTTTTTCTTTTCTTATTTTGCATTAAGTTTAAAATAAATTCAAACATAATGAAAAAAATTAGAATTGGTTAAATGGAAGCTAATGACATCAAGAAACAATAAAACAAAGTCAAAAGAATAAAAAAAAAATAGAAGACATTAACCATCAGATAAGTTGTAGCTAGTATGGGGAAGGAGCAGCAAGAGGTAACTGGCCTCTGGAAAGCCAGCCTCTTTCAGAGAGCCCTAATCCTTAAAACTCTCTTTTTGTTAACAGGCAGAGCTCAATGAGCCTGGACCACCTCCTTTCATTTAACTCCTCCAAAAACTCCAGACTGGAGATGAAAGCTAAGAAGGGATTACCAACGGACAGCTCAACTAAGTGAATAGGGACTAAGCCCAAAGCAGGAGAAATAAGGGACCTTCCTTCTTCGTAGCAAGGGAGATGTAGATGTAGACAAATAAAGGCATCCCTTCTTCATACAACTCCAAGTAAATTTGTAGGGAAATTATTATCTTGAAAAGTGTTAAGAGGCTAAAAATAGAAGAAAAGTTCTAATAATGATTTAAAACAAATACTAGGATCCATAACAAGAGAATCCAGGAGTATTCAGGAAACACTCTAAACTTTTAGAAGTTGATATCATGGCATTCACTATAGTCTCCCCCAAACTCTTCAAAAATATTTGTCTGGAGAGATGGGCAATTCTGACATTCTCTCTCTCTCTTTTTTTTTTTTTTTTTTTGGTGAGGCAATTGGGGTCGAGTGACTTGCCCAGGGTCACACAGCTAGTAACTTATATGTCTGAGGCCACATTTGAAACAAAGTCCTCCTGATTCCAGGGCTGGTGCTCTATCCACTGCACCACCTAGTTGCCTCTGACATTCTCTCTTAAAAAGGGTAGGAGTATATCCTCAAAATATTAACAAACATCCATTCCCAAATACATTGACCCTTAGATGGGTTTAAACGTCTTAAGCTGGGTGAATTGAGTGAATTCGCCCAATCTAGCACCTTTCATCAGCACTCATTCTGAACCCAGGGAAGCAGCTTCATAGAGGTGATCATGACCAGAAGCTCACTTTTCAGATATTAATTTTCACCGTATTTCATTTCTCTGTTCCCCTCGGACCTGGATCATTCCAGGCTTGAGGCTATGGTTAATTTATCTTCTATTTTAGCTACTGCCACTTATTAAAAATCTAAACCTCCAAAATTACTCTTTTTTTTTTTAATAAAAGCAAAAACTTGGAAGTCAGGCTGAGAGGCAGAATCTCAAATCAGACTGTTCATTCAAACAACTTTATTCCTGCAACTTTTCTTTTTAATAAATTAGGTCAGTACTATAGGTTTTCTAACATGTATCTGGGGCCCCAGCTGAGCTGGTTCCTTTTTATTATAAAACATAAATTGGAAAAGAAGTATTCTTTCCCAGCACAGAATTTTTAATATAAAGGAAAGTGGTAAAGACAGTCACATCAACCCAAAAGGCACAGGGTGATGAAGACTGGATATGTACTTCAAGACACCAGTTCTTTTGTTCTCCATTAATTTTTATCTTTTTCCCTCACAACTGTCAACCAATCTGTCGTTTCACCCAAATGTCATGAGGATTGAAGAGTTTCTAGAACTCTAGAATTTTAAAGCCAGAATAGATCTTTAAAATCATCCTGTCTAAAGCCCCTCATTTTATAAAGGAAATTGAGGCTAGTAAATGACAGAGAATCCCAAGCCAGATCTTCTGACTTGCAGTAGAGTTTTCTTCAGGGACACAACTAGATTCTACAATGATGACTGCAAAGACCATCCAAATTGAGTTTATATCCCCACTTAGATGACTTCAGTAAAAGGCGGCAAGGCTGGCACTTCTGTAAATCCAACCACTGTGACCAGCTACAGGCTCAGTTTTCACACTTGGGGAGCAGTCCCAGAGCATGCTTAGCTTTATTTCAACATTTGAAGCTCCTAGTAATATTGAGCTAACAGTTGGAACCAGACAAAAAAATGCAAATTCTAGTTTCTGCATTTTGTCACTAGACTGTAATATGAAACAGTCTCTCCAGATTTGTTCTAGGAGGGAGCGGAAAGTATGCTGGATTTAGAGTCAAAGGACCTGGTTGCAAATCCTGGTTCTGTCACTTATTACATTGTGATCTTGGGCAAATCACTTAACCTCTCTGGGCCTCAGTTTCCTCACCCATAAAATAAGGGAGTTGGACAAAACCTTTAAGGAGCCTTCCAAATCTATATTTGTGATGTAATCATCCAATTCTCTTTTCTTAGTTGTCTGTCTTGACTACAAAATCCTGGGGAAGGAATGAAAAGGGTGGGGGGAAGGAAAGCTATATTAAGTACATACTTTGTGTCAGGCACTGTGCTAACCACTTTACAAATATCTCTAATCCTCACAACGACCCTGGGAGATAGGTGCTATTATTATCCCCATCTTACAACTGACAAAATTAAGACAAATAGAGGTTAAATGACTTACCCAGGATCATAAAGCTACTATTAGGTGCTAAGTATAGTGCTGCAGAACATCTGAAAAGGACATCTTCATAAGCTTCAAATGAATAATATAAATCTCACCAACTTAGACAAATAATGCTGCATCCATCAGCAGAGGCTTCACATGAGATTGTGCTTCTCTGATAAATGTGGGCAGCACTAGAACACCAGAGCTTTTCACTTACAGAAAAAAAGCTACTATTTTAGTTAGCATCAATAGTCCCTTGCCCATAACCATCAATAACTCATGATGAACAAGCAACATGCTAATAAGATAGAATGGGTGAGGAGTATATTTTCTACAACTAAAAATATTGGACATGGTTCCCATGTACTGTGATCTTGAGAGAATAAAAAAACACCAAGGTAACCAATGAATGTATTTGACAGAATAGTGGTTTGGGACTTGGCAGAGGGTTCTAGGAGAAAGATCAGGAAGAAGATGGAGATGTCTCCCTGTGGCAGAATGGATAGAAAAATCCTCTAGACAACACACTAGAGGAAGGGTTCTTAATCTGGGGTCTGTGAATTTGTTTTTAATATTTTGATAACTATTTCAATATAAGTGGTTTCTTTTTAATCCTGTGTATTTTGTGTTACGCATTTAAAAATATTATTCTGTAGTGTCCATAAACTTCAGCAGCCAAAAGGATTCATGACACAAAGGTAAAGAACCTTATTGAAGAGGTCCCTCATGGCTATGCTAGTCATTAATTTGGCCCTCATTCCACCCAAATGAATTTTCATCAACTTTTATTATTAATATAGAACATACTATTCAGAGGCAAAAAGATGAAAAGCCATAGTTGACCTCATGGAGCTTACAGCCTAATGGAGGACAGATGAATAAGTATGATATGAAGTAGAGTGTACTAAGCACAAATAAGAAATCCAGATAAGACACTTTTAGAAAAGTTGAAGGAAAGATCATTTTGGACTGGAGGTGGTAGGGATCACAGAAGGAGAAATTTGTACTCGAGGTTGGCCTCGAAGGAAGAGGATTTCAGCAGGCAGAGAATGTGAAAAGTATGCACTCTAAGCCTGGGGAAAAGAGTTTGTAAATACTGAAAGACAAGACTATAGCATACCACCAAGGAACAACTAATAATCCAGTTTACAGGAAAGGGGATGTATAAAATAAGGCTAGAAAGGCTGGTTGGAGTCAGAAGAGGGAGGGCCTTAAATGCCAAGCTATCTGCATTTTATACTAGAGACAATAAGGGATCACTTTAAAGTTTTTGAGCCCGGCCCTAAGAGTCTAACCTGAGCAGTAAGAATATTAATTTGGCAGCTGGCTGAAAATTATAAAGGAAGGACTAGAGACAGGGATAACAATCAGGCTTCTGTAATAGTATAACCTGAAGGGGTTAGGGTCTAAATTAGTCTTGGCAGCATACATGGAGAATATAGGTAGCACATAAGAGATTGCCAAGGAATCTTGGCATGATTTGGCAAAGGATTAAAATGGGATGGAAGGGGTGTGAAGGGGAAAGGGACTGTCCAGGAAAGGCAAGAGTCAAAGATTCAAGTATGAGTGACTATGAAGATGGTAGTAGTATCAACAGAAATAGGGAAGTGGCAGAGGAAGTAAGAGTTTATTGTTTTGGGTTGGGTTTTGGGAGGGGCATCGCAGGAAAGGAGAAGAGAAAGTATGTTACACCCACCATTCTCAAGGATTGATGTAGTTGGGCATTTCTAGAGGAGAGGATATTAACTGGAAAGCAGTTTGGATAAGCCAGACAAATACTCAGAGCAGGTTAGAGACAATTAAGTTCAGTTTATGTACACCTGCTCCAAGTACCAAACCCTAAGCACCTCATAACCCAGCATTATGCTTAAAAGGTTTCTGTCTTTACTGACTGACAAACTACCAATCATATCACAGCTTAGCTTGTTGGTACCTTACTTCTAAGACCAAAAGCATGATTAACAAATCCCCAGTTTCCATCCCAGTTGCACTAAAACTAATTTTAAAGTACAACAAATTCAAACCTATTGATACTTACTACAACATAATTTATTTGTTGAAGAACTATCATATAACCCATTAATACTTCTCTTACCATAAGAGTGTACATCTCTGGTGCATTATCTTTCACATTGATCTTAAAATGTTGTCTAACTTGTAAATCAAGACCTCCATACTTACCAAGATTAATAGGGAAGGATGAAAAGCCAAACATTGATTAAAATTTAAGATTTTTGACAGGAGTTCTGGCATAACAACCTAGAGGAAAAATGCATTAGAATCCTCACCCCCCTCCCTAACTCATATCTTCTCCCTCCAAACCATTGTGCATACTATAGCTAGACTAATCTTCCTACTCAGTCAGTCTAATTATTCAACTATTATTTATTGAGCACCTACCAAGTGCCAGGCACTGTGTACAAGAATAGAAAGACAGACACCCTTCCCCCACACACACACACAAGAAAAGCACCTTCCTCAAGGCACTCAGTCTAATGGAGAAGAAAACATGCAAACAACTACGTACAAACAAGATATGTACAGGATGAATCGAAGACAGTCTCATAGGAAAGGAGCTAAGATTAAGGACGACTGGGAAAGGCTTCTTGAAGAAGATGGACTTTAGCCAAGACCAGAAACAGCAAAAAGGCCAGTATTACTGGACTGCAGGGTACTCAGAAATGAGTAAGGTAGGATAGAGTCAGGTTATGAAGATTTTAAAAGCCAAACAGAGGATTTTATATTTGATCCTAGAAGTAATAGGAAGTCACAGAAGTTTACTGAAAAGGAGGGGGGAGGGGGGAAGAGGGCAGGGTGCAAGAATAGGATGTGACATGGACAGAAAATAATTACCTGTTATTACTCTCTTCAAAACATTAAATGGCTTCTCTACTACCTGTAGGAAGACCAAATTTAATTCAATAAACATTTATTAATCACATATTAAATGCAAGGTAGAGAAGTAGCATAGCATAGTGGATAGAAAGCTGATCTCAGATGCGGGGAATATGAGTTCAAGTTCCAGATCTGATACATGACGGCTGTGTGACATTGGGTAAGTCACTTAACCTCTCAACACTCCAGTTCTCTAAGACTATGATATGGAGGAGGAGAATTTCCTCATTGAGAGCTCCCTATGCCAATGAAATCACAGATCTGGTCAAAAAAAAAAAGTTTAAAAAAAAATGCAAGGTTGTGGGTGTACAAAAAGCAAAAGAATGGAAAACAGTCCCTAACCCTATCAAGTTTACATTCTACTGGGGGTCAAAAGAGAAGGGATTAAGACAAGTAAATGGTTAAGTAAATACATGATAATTTAGAGACAGAGCAGTAAAGGTATAAGGAAAGCTTCCTAGTGCTTTCTCCCTAAATTATCTTGCATTTTCTTAACTGTTGAGTTGCTCCTTGATGGAAGCTAAGGATTCAAAGAGGGTGGTGTGTGAAAAGAGTGCATTCCAAACATATGGAATAGCCAGAGCTAAGCATGAAAGAAGGAAATACAATGTTGGGTCCAGAAAATGTCAAATAGGTCTGCTTGACTGGAATGTAGAGTATAGAAAGAAGAGTCTGAAACCAGATTATGAAGGATTTTAAATGCCAAGATAACTATTTTGTCTAACAATGGTAAAAAGAAACAAATGGAAACTTTTGAGCAAGGGAACAGTATAGTCAAGCCTATGCCTTAGGAAGAGTATTTTGGCAGCTATGTAGGGGATATATTAGGGGAGGGAAGAGTAGAAGCATGAAGACCAACTAGAATTATATTCAAACAATCCAAGTGAGGTTTGATAAGGGGCTGAACTAGAGAGGTGACCATGTGAGTATACAGAAGGTGACATATTGCAGCAGATATTGTAAAGGTAGAATAGCAAAAATTTAACAACTGGATTCAGAGAAAGAAATCAATGATGATTTCAGGGTTGCAATCCAAAATGACTAGAAGGATGATGGTGTTCTCAAAAGGAAGTTTGAAATGGGGAAATAAGTTCCATCTTGGATATGTTGAGATTAAGATGCCGGTGGGATATCAAGATGGAGATGACCAGCAGGCAATTGGTGATGCAATACTGGAGTTCAAGAGGAGATTAGGGGGAGCAGCTAGGTGGCACAGTGGATAGAGCTCTGGCTTTGGAGTCAGGAGGACCTGAGTTCAAATCCGATCTCAGATACTTGATACTTACTAGCTGTGTGACACTGGGCAAGTCACTTAAACCCCATTGCCTCACCAAAAACGAGAGAGAGAGAGAGAGAGAGAGAGAGAGAGATTAGGGATAGATATTTGGATTTGGGAGTTATATGCATACAATTGATAAATGAAACAGTAGAAACCAATGAGATCACCAGGGGAGAAGGCAAAGAGAGGCCAGGACAGTCTTGGTGGAGGGGGTCTTCTAGGCATAGAAGGCAGGAGAGAGATGAATGATGCAGAAAACTGAGATGGAACAGTTAGGAGAACTGAAAAGTATCTTAAGTCACTTAAGCAGAGAGAGTGTCAAGGAATTCATCAACAGTATCAAGATCTTCAGTGCCATTAAAGAACAGGGAACTGAGAAATAGCTATTGGATTTAATAGACAATTGGTAACACTGGAAAGAACATTTGCAGTAGAGTGGTAGAGTCAGAAACCAAAATTCAAGGGTAATCAGGTGACAGAGAAGTGAGGAAGTAGAAGTCTAACTCTTCAGTCTGGAATTCTAAGCTCTTCACAATCTGGCCCCAACCTGTCTTTTCAATCTTCCCTTCTGTACTGTTCTACTCCAGATTTCACACAAATCCTTCATCTAATATGAGCTAATATAATCAAGAAATGAATGGGTAGTCACATTAGATGATGCGTTGGTTAGTGAAACATCTATATAAAATGGTGTTTCTAGGTTTACCGAAAGTTAAACTGTAACACATAAAGGTAATACTACCCAACAGATACTTCATAACCTACTATCTTTACCTAAGCAAGACTGAAAAGGCTACTACTAAGCTTCATATTTTCCTTTCTAAAACTGGATGGATCGGATTGTGTGAAGCTGGAGCAGAAAGAATACAAAAGAAACAATTTCCCTCCTAAATCTGACCATGCTTAGCTATTAACCAGGTACATACCTTCAGGAGTTTCCATAGCAACCTTATGGACAACAAGCATCAGAAAAAGAGCTATAAGAAAAATGATTTGTCTGATTTCAGTGATGTTTAGTGCCACTTACTTATAGGAATCATGGACTAATAATTTAACATCTTTATTCCTAGAAACCCCTCAAAATTCTCATTTCACTATTATTTTCCTTATCCTCAAGCATTTAAGGAGAAAGAGGCCCAAATGGAATTACAACCTTAAATACTTACCCTACACCTTCTGCTAAGACAATTCAACTAATATTTAAGAGAATACATCCCTCTCCTCAAAAATAAAATGCCTATAATTCACATCCCAAGTGTTGAGTAAATGTGGTTTAAAAAAAATTTCTCCATACAGATATTAGTTTTTTTCTGGGGAAAAAAAGTTAAGCTTTATTATCAATATGCCTTAATATTCTCAAGTCTCTCTAGCCTCCAACTTCATTGCCATTTTGACATTCTGTAGTTAATTTCAATGTGAGCACTTGTCTGGCATTATCAATTCATATCAGCTTCCCCTCCAGAAAAGCTTTTAGGTTATAGTGTTCTCCAGAGCACATTTTCTTTCCTCCTCCCCTCATCAGCTTAATACTATGGGCAAATTAGAGATTTTATTCAACGGTCTACTGAAACATTCCCCCTATCAATTGCTGAATAGTCAATTACAGTCTGGACATAAGCATTTTACATCAATAAAAAAAGAATTACAGTCATTGATTCAGTTTTTCAAATTAAGGGATAACATAAATTATAGAACACTGGCTTCACAAAATGATTATTTTAAAGAACAAGTGGATTTAGTTTAGGGGTAAATGTCTTTGAAATACACATTTTGGTAGCCACAAACAGGGAATATAAAATGTTAGCTTAAATGCCCTCAGATTGAAATACCAAAGGAAACTGTAGGCCCTAAACCTAGTATTAATAATATGGCGAAAAGCAAAAAATGTTAATTCCTCCAGTGATAGACAAGATTTATTTCACTGGCAACTTTAAGACAGAAACCCAAAGTCAAAATTCCCCTCCTAGCCCTGTTTCTCACTGCCACACTTTAAAACCAAGCCTCTGTCTCTCATCCTGAACTTCACTTGGGTCTCCTCACTATTGGATTAGAACATCCAATCACCCCAGAGGCTTTGTCTACTTGGAATATTCTTCTGAAAGGTTTGCCCCTTTCTCCCATTCATGAGTTTCTCCTGAGGCCTCCATTTTATAAGGAGAGGCCCAGACTGTTCTCTCCCCACCCTGTTCCTGACTTCGGACTTTAAATCCATGCCTTCATTCCCCTCTTCTTCCTTTGCTTTTCAACTCCCCATTCTGTTATCTTCCCCCATTAGAATGTAAGCTCCTAGGGGGCAAGACTGACTTTCTTTTTGCTTTTGTATCCCCAATACTTAGGACGGTGCCCAGCAAATAGAGAGTGCTTAATAAATTCGTGTTTTCTTTCTTTCCATTCTACAAAAACCGTTTTCAATGACTCTGAGCATTTTAGCAATGACAACAGATTTGAAATGCATTTTTAAAGCAATGACAGGGAATTAAATAGATTTCAAGTGCTGTAAAGCTTAATGTTACTTCAGAAAGTGTTAAACTGCTCATCTTTCCTGCTGTTCATTTGGTACTGTGTAGGCACTGAAGTAATGGAAATACAGGACTTCTTTATTAGTGCACCATATAACTAGTGTTATACAGTACACTTATCCATGGCACCTCTGGAAAGTTTTTTAAGATCTAAACAAACACATATAGCAAGTGAATTTTTTAAAACTTATATGGAAAATGTCACTGGCTGTCATTTAGAAAGTAGCTTAAAGGCTGACAACATATTAAGAACATTTGTCTTTATAGAAATATTCACTAGTACCAGTAATGTCTTTTGCCTCCTATTAAAATATGACAGATTGTTAATAGAGTAATTGGACCACTTTTATTCTAGCTGTTCTTTAAAAGTACAAAGGATTCCAATATTAAAATAAAAAGCAGGTATCCTATATAGCCCAAAGTTCTTAGTCATGTATATATGCATGCACATACTTATAAAGCAGATAAGGATGTGATTTGCTGACCAGTCTTGGCGGGGCAGGGGGGGTTTGTTGTTGTTGTTGTTTTGGGGTTTTTTTTTTTTGCTTTTTGGTGAGGCAATCAGGATTAAGTGACTTGCCCAGGGTCAAACTGCTAGTAAGTGTCAAGTGTCTGAGGCCAAATTTGAACTCAGGTCCTCCTGACTCCAAGGCCAGAGTTCTATCCACTGCGCCACCTAGCTGCCCCTGCTGATCAGTGTTTTTTTTGGTTGGTTGGTTGGTTGGTTTTTTGCTTTTTGGTGAGGCAATCAGGGTTAAGTGACTTGCCCAGGGTCACACAGCTAGTAAGTGTTAAGTATCTGAGGTTGGATTTGAACTCAGGTCCTCCTGATTCCAAGGCCAGAGTTCTATTCACTGCACCATCTAGCTGCCCCTGCTGACCAGTTTTAATCAAG
Organism: Vombatus ursinus; assembly: GCF_900497805.2. Lineage (NCBI taxonomy): Eukaryota > Metazoa > Chordata > Mammalia > Diprotodontia > Vombatidae > Vombatus > Vombatus ursinus. Next base: position 27,783,592 of record NW_020954564.1, read on the forward strand.
AATTAAGACTAAAAAACTAGACAGGGTACAAAAAATATCTTTAATTTGGGACATCAGGCAGTCTCGATCAATTAGCTGGAATTTCAATGGCTAGAACAGAATCAGTATTTAACTACATGAAATAGTATGTTTTCCCCAATGATTTATTTCACTGCTTTTGAATATTTTGCTATTTATTCCCTAGTATAATAAGGATTTAAACAGAAATGAGCTAGATGGTAAAAACTATGCAATTTTGCTTGGCTGCCAATTAATAGATATTTTTCTCCCTTTTTTGCAAATAGATCTATAACTATCAATTAGTGTGAAGGTCCAGATCTTATAGTCTTTATTCTAGCTTAACTTCAGTTAAAACCTATGGATAATTTCACCCAGAATAAGTCTGTCATGAGTTGCTAACAAATGAATTCAAAGCAAACACAGACGGATTAGGAGGTAGTAAACATTTACTGTTACATAACTTCCCTCTTCATCTCTATTGAATTCAGGAAGTGGGAACTATTTCTACATGCCTATTCTCTACATTACAGAAATATTGATAATATGGAATATGCATCACTGATGTTCAGATAATTCCTGTTCAGAGAAAGAATGACAAGTGTGTGAAGAATTAATCTACAACTGGATGGTTAAAAAGCATTCTCCCATCACCTGCTGTCATAATTTAATAGTAAAGACATGCTCCTAGAAAGTCAGCTTCTCTGTTACAAAATCAAAAGCAATGTCAAATGGCAGTTGAGGATGCCTTAGCACTAAACTTTAGACCAAAAAAGATCAGGTGATAAAGAGAAAATGATGAAGAATAAATCACAGCTGATGACAAATATAAGTGCTTTAACCAGCTAGGACAATTTTGGCAAAATACAATTACATACTCTTTTGTGGCTATCATAGAACAATGACAACATGCTAATAATTTCATTTGAATAAAGAAGTCTTGAAGCATGCATAAAATCTGAGAAAATCATAAAACCACATTTGTGCCAAAGGACGACCCAGAAGAGAAAAGAAAATGCTAGCCAAAAGTTAGACAGATGCATTATTTTTTTTTCCCCAATGCTTCATATCTCAAAATCACTCAACACAAATGTCAAGCACACATACGATGCTCTTTCTAGCACACAATCCTGCTTTGGCATTCAAACCCCTTCACGACCTGGTGCTCCATTTCCAGGTTTCTTATACCTCACTCTCCTACCACATACATACTTATAGATACTCAGTGACGCCAGCCAGCTGGCTGTTCTCACACAAAGCTCTGTCTCCTGACTTGCAGCATTGTCCATTGTCATTAGCTGTCCCCTCATGTGGGGAGCTCTCTACCTTCTCCTTTCTGTCTCCTGGCTTCTCAGGCTCTTCATGTCTCAGCTAAAGTCCCACTTTCTGCAAGAAGCCTTTCTCAGGCCTCTTTAATCTTAGGGCCCCCGCTCTGAGATTATCTGCAAATCAGCCTGTAAACATCTTGTTTATACATAGTTGTCTGAATGTTGTCTTTCCCATTATACCGAGAGCTCCTTAAGGGCAGGGATTGTTTTTTGCCTTTGTACTCCCAAAACTTAGCACGATGTCTGGCACATAGTAGGTGCCTAATAAATGCTTGTTGACTGACTGACAGCTAACAGCCATTCTCATTTTTTTATGATTTACTTTACCCTCTTAAAAATAAGTTTGGCCTCAGGACTTAGATATTAGACTACTTGAAAAAACAGTTAAACTCAGTTTAAGCTAAAGTATAATTAATTAAAATTTTAAACACATACAAAATAACTACTACTCATATTTATATAGTGCTTTAAGGTTTGCACAGCACTTTCTTCACAAGATAAGTAGTGGAAAATAAAATTATCTCCATTTTGCAGATTAAGAAACTGAGGCTTTGAGAGCTTACATGACTTTGCCCAAGTTCACAACAGCTAGTTAACATCTAAAGTGGCCTCTGAACCCAGGTATCAAGCAAGTCAGTTCTTTTTCCACTACACTATGCTACACAGAAACAAAAAGAGTTTTTAGAATACTACATAGTTATACAAAATTCTCTTGGGAGTGCAAACTATGAGGTAAAAAGAAATCAAGATTCCACACGAAAGGAGAAATACAATTGAAAAACCAATATGATAACAATTAGTTAAGTAGATGGTTTTAAATTAGTGTTTGGATGAAGCTAACGTGAAAGTAATCAGCATTACTTTCTTAATTAACCATCTAACACAGAAACTATTTTGCCATAGGTTAAAAAATAATCACCTTTCAATGACAAAACAATAAATTCTTTGTAAGGGAATCTGAAAAATGGTAAGGATTAGCATTAATCCACCTGCAAGAAAAAGGCACAAAAGGCATTGAAAACATTTACCATCTTTTTAGAACACAAGTGATGCTAGGGTACTTAAGACAGTACTAAGCTCCACCTTCCTACTGCCTGTGGAGTTTGAAGAGATATGACTGAATTCAAGTTCAATACAATATTTTTACAATTTTAATTGATAGGCATACTAATGTTACATTATAAATTTTTCAAATATACAAGTTTTTTTCCTTAAGTTTTATGTCATATCAAGACGATGAACCCAAAAGAGATATATTAACATTATTTCATTTCAGCTTGGAAAAGGTGAATGAAAAAGTTTATTAGAACACTGTCATGGTAAAAGAAATGCACTAGCTTTTAGTTTTTCGCACTCAGCAATAGTGAAAGAGTTCTACGTACACTCTTAATGACACTTTTAGTTCTGTTTCGAAGTCAGTATATTATCTATGGACGTTCTGATGATTGCACAGTTTGCCCCCAAAAAATGAATCCTACTCACTCTTAAAAATGAGTTTGATTAGGTGGGCAACTTCCTAATCATAAAAGCTTTTACTTTTAACACAGGCACTAAGCGCTTACCGCACAGAAATCAGATCAGCAATAGGGACTGAGAAACAAAAAGGATGAAAAATACTCCTATCGCTCTATTGGTCACTTGCCCCTCGATTCCAGTCCCCTCTCTCAATGGCTAGGTTCAAAGTGTTACACACTACAAACTTACTTAATGTACTAAATAAAAGCCAATTACAACACAAGGAAAGCAGACCTTCTGGGCAAGTGATCCCTGCCCCAATTCTACTCCCTACCAAGGCTCATTTTAAAAACTCTTTATTTTTCACCTTTCTTATAAAAGGAGAGCAATTTCTGTGCAACATTTGCAGATAAGAATAAATATTGTTGCATTTCATCCAAATACAAAAGGAATAACAAGTACAAAATACCAAGCACGAAGCAAGCTACCTATGAGAAGAGCAGTGATTACTACAGTAGCATGTGCAAATCCAACATTTCTAAACATCAGTTTCCATCAGAAAAGAAAAGTACCAAAACGGCCTTTCCCATTCCATTTGAACTGATTGCCTACAATAGAAACAAACATCTCCTGGGACATTAGGTTATCATCTGCTTCGGTGATGCCCAGGCCACTCAACCTTTTCTTTTTCACTTGGCCTTTCCTTGTGGAAGCAGCCATTAGTTCGCTGACAATTTCACAATTGCCTTCCATTTGCTCAGTTTGGTCACAAAAGTCAGGTCTTGCATACAGTCCCATTTCACCAGATGCATACTGCATTAGCTCTTCTTGTCCCACCTTCTCCACTGCACCTATTTCTTCATTTGTCTGAACTTTAAGCATTTTATTTCCTAGAGGAAACAGAACAAATTAACAGAAATTAAGTCATACGTAAAAACTAAATCAATTATAATGTAAATATTTCAACATGATCATCTAATACAGCTACCAATCGTTTTTCTGACCAAGATCTCTTCTAGCATCTAACAATTTATAACATAAGAATTTTAAATTTCATGACTAGATTTTCTACCAATAAGTTTAAGATGTCTTTGCCTTCCCAATATCACCAGGCTCTCACACCTTTTCTTTTAACTCATAAAGCTAATCATGCCCTGAGTCTTTGGCTCCTCTGCTCTTCAAGAGAACCTGAGGTTCAAATTCCCAAATATCCACTTCAATGTCTAAGCCTTCTCTACCATTTAGGAATAAATAGACTGACTGAGGCCAACTGTCCAAAATCACTGTCAACTCCAGCTTTGTGATCCAAGAAAAATGGGAAAAACTGAGGAAAGAATTCACTACAAGTAGGAAGACAGTGGCCAGCTATGCTTCTACTTATCAAGCTCCAGATTCACTGCGACTCTGGGCAAGTCCCTTCAACCCTTTCGATCTCAGTTTCCTCACTTGCAGAAAGTAGTTAAACTAGATTTTTTAAATCCTAACACTAAATCCCGCTGTCCTGTATCTAGTTTAACAATGCTATCTGCTCTCTTCCTCCTACTTTCTGCTGAGTCTTCCTGACCCTACCTTCTAACTATCTCTCACTCCAAACTCTTCCCTCTTCCAAACATCACTATCTCTGTTGAAACCATACCCCCAACTTCATAGCCTCATTTTTAAGGATGAACCTGAGTTTATCCCCAGCTCCTCCTTCTCTCTGACCCACAGATCCAATCAGATGTCAAATCTCGCTGCTTCTTCCTCTACAACAACCTTTCTCTCAGATTGCACAGCCATCACTTTAATTCCAGCCCTCATTACCAAAACACCTCGGTTAGTAGTTCTCACTGAATGGTTTGATGATAATCCAAAGGGTTTGTGCTAAAAATTATTTAATGGTGCTTTAAAAAGTAAATAACTGGGGGCAGCGAAGTGGCACAGTGGATAGAATTCTGGCCTTGAAGCTCAGGAGGACCTGAGTTCAAGTTCAGCCTCAGACACTTGACACTAGCTGTGTAACCCTGAGTGAATCACTTAACTCCATTGCCTAGCCAAAAAAAAAAAAAGAAGTAAATAACTACAAAGAATATCGTAAGTAGTAGATTAAATTACTCTGGAGGTTCACAAACACATTCTTTGTTGTTGTTGAAAGAGGTTCAAGGAACAAAAAGCACAGGGAACCATTGGCCCAAGGTTATTGCAACGGCTTAAGTGGTCTCCCTGACTCAAGTCCCTCACCACTCCCAGACTATCCTCCACATTGCTGCCAGACTAATTTTCCTTAAGAGGTGACTGTGTGATTCCCTTACTCAATCAACTCCAATGGCTTTCTATTACCTCAAGAATAAAATATACACTTCTTTGCTTAGTTTTTAAAGTCCTACACGACCTGGCCCCAACCTATCTTTTTGGCCTCAAAAGACATTACTCTCCTTCCTTGGGATCCAGTCAAACTGTCCCCCTCTCTGTTCCCATCATATTTCATTCCATCTCTCACCTAGGTGTCTTTGGACTGGCAACTGTCCCTCCTCACCACAGCCCAGGAACCCTTTCTTCCTTTAAGATGCAGCTAAGATATAATCTTCATTCAGCATGAAGCTTTTCCTGATCTTCCCAATTCCTGGTGCCTACCCTCTGAACCAACTTTGTGTTTAACCACTTTATTTGTATTAATTCCTCTTTATACTTATTTTGTACATATTTATATATGTACTTATCTTCCCCATTAGAATGAGTAGAATTTCTTTATTCTTCAGGCTCCTTATGAGTAGGGATTTCTTTATTCTTTAAACTTGAATCCCCAGCCCCTAATACAGTGCCTGGCACACAGTAGGAGCTTGACAAATGCTTGCTGATCAATAGCAAGTGTAATTTTGTTTTCCTGGCTCTTCTGATCATCTACCTCCATCATGTTAGGAACAGCTAACATATTCCTTCTTTATCAAAACAAACATTAAGTGCCTACTATGGACTGTGCTAAGGATACACAAAAATTAAAAAGGACATAGTTCCTACTCTAAAGAAGCAAATAATCTAAAAGAAGGAGATGTGACATGTATTCAGATAAGGACCCCACTTTTTCACCCAGGTCCAGGCACTAAGAGAAGAGCAGAGTCACACAACTGGAACGCTGCCCCAGCTCTACACCCATCCCCAACCACCTGATTATGGGAATGGATTTTTTTCCCCCAAAGGGGGAATGAAGGTGGAGGAGAAAGCCTTAGTTCTAGTTTAGCTCAAACAGACTAAACTAGATCTATATTTTTCTATTAAAGAATGAATAAAAATAGAGTACCTTCAGATCCATCTTTAGCATTTTCTTGCAGGTCAGAAAAAATTTTAGGTTTCACCAAGACAACACCATAGCCTTCATTATTATGTATGACATTATTCACCATGGTTATTTTGGGAATGTCATAATGCTCATCTAAGAAGTCCTGTGACATTGAAAACAAATGTTTTAAAGAACTGTCACATCCAACACTGCCTGATTTTAAAATCTCCTCACTTTTTTCCAGGCTAATCTAAAAATAAAGATAAAGTAAAAAGCTAAGCTTATTAATATGTTACAGCACAGACTGAGCTCTGAGTGACATACAGCATTTTCTCTTCCATTATCTAGAGATACAGGGAAAGGAAAAACATTCTCCATAAGAGACAGAAAACTTCCAATCACCAACTATTGATATTATTGAAATTCATACACCACAAATGTTTTTCACAACCCAAAAGCAACAGAACAAAGGGAATTTAAAAAAAACAACTATTCAATAAGCGAAACCAATCTAACCTTGTAAATGAGCATACTTCAGTTTGCACTCACCTTAATTAGTATGCCTTCCTTGCAATGATGTATCCCATTGTCACTCAAAGTACATTTACTCCCTGGGTATATTTCTATACCTGCACCCTATAAATTAGTTTGAGATATTAGTCATCACAGTTCAAAAAAAACAAAAAAAAGACAGAGACATAAGATTAAGTGAATTATCATTAACATCAAGTCTCTTAAAATACTACAAATATAATGTACTTTACAAATCAATTTTATTAGGCATTCCTAATCAACATTTCCAATTGTTCTGTTTCCACCAGGTTGTATGACAATGTTTATCGCTTTCACACACAAGACACTGTCTTAGAGTTTCAACACTTGATCTTTGTTTTGGCTTCTCAAGGGCAGATCAATTTTCTGATTCTATAAAAGGTGTTATTTAACAATTTCCTTGGAAGACACAAAATTTATTCAAAATGACCACTCAACTCCAACAGACTCAATTAAAGGAAAACCAAAATAAGTGAGTGAAGTTTCAAAAGATACTGCTGCCCCTCTGATGTCTCATTTTAGTAAAATGGTGATTGCTGGATTCAAATGACCATAGAATAGCGCCTAGAAAGCACTTTACAAATGAGGAAAATGTGGCCCAGACAGGTTAAGCAACTGTCCAGGTCAACACCTAGAAATAACATAGCCAAAATTCAAACCCAGGTCATGATATCCAATATCCTATTCTCAAAATCTATGCCAGCCAAATATAAGTGTGGCAAAAGAGAAACCAAGGATCCATCTTGGCTACTTAACCGAAATTCTTCACCAAGAGGCTAGCCACAGGTAACAAAATGTGTTTGGCTATATCCATTTATAAAATGAAAAGTGGCAAAAATGGCCCATATCCTAACTCCTACAGTGATAGTAGTGAAATGGCAAAACATGGAGCAGAAGGGAGCTAACAGGAATTGTAATTCTTAGACATTGTAATTCTTAGTTCTTGCTCTGCCCAGTGCTGGCCTTCGAACTGTGAGCTATTTTACCTCTTGAAGCCTCTGTTTTTTTATCCATGAAGTGTGTGGGCATGTGTGCATATGTTGTGCAAACAGATATATGTACATGTGTATGTACATAAATACATAGCTACATATATGTCCTATGATCATATCAAGAGATGCAAAAAAAACAACTTTTGACAAAACACAACACCCATCTCTGCAAAAATGGACCTTTCCTTAACATGGTAAATAGTACAATAGTAAATGACCTTAGTAATCTAGTGTTTGATAAACCCAAAGATCCAAGGTTTGGGGGCAAGAACTTAGAATTTGACAAAAATTGCTGGGAAAACCGGAGAGCAGTTTGGCAGAAATGAGGCATAGACCAACACTTCGCACCATTTTCCAAGACAAGGTCAAAATGGGTATATGATTTAGATGTAAAGATGATATTGTAAGCAAATTAAAGGAGCATGGAAAATTTTATTGTCAAATCTATGGCCAAAGGAAGAGTTTATGACCAAACAAATGATAGAGAGGATCACGGGAAGTATGATGGATAATTTAAATATATGAAATTAAAAAGGTTTTGTACAAATGAAACCAATGCAGCCAAAATTGGAAGGAAAAAAGAAAACTAGGGGGAAAAATTTATAGCAAGTTTTTCTGATAAAAGGCCTCTTTTCTCAAATATATAGGGAACTTAGCCAAATTTATAAAAATAAGAGCCATTTCCCACTTGATATAAACAGGCAGTTTTCAAAAAAAGAAATATAAGCTATCTATAGTAACATGAAAAAAACACTCTAAGTCACTACTGATTAGAAAAATGCAAATTAAAACCACTCTCCTCACACCTATCTGATTGGTTAACATGACAGAAAAGGAAAATGATAAATGCTGGAGGAAATGTAGAAAAATAGGGACACTAAATCACAGGTGGTGGAGCTGTGAACTGATCCAATCATTCTGGAGAACAATTCAGAGCTAGGCCCAACAGGCTATAAAACTATGTATAGCCTGTGACCCAGCAACACCACTATTAGATCTGTATCCCAAAGAGATCAAAGGGAAAAGTACCTATATGTACAAAAATATTTATAGCAGCTCTTTAAATGGTGGCAAAGAATGAAAATTAAGGGGATGCCCATCAAGTGGGGAAATGGCTAACAAGTTGTGGTATGTGATTCTGATAGAATACTATTGTGCTACATAAAATGACAAGCAGGATGGTTTCAGAAAAACCTGAGAAGACTTATATGAACTGATGCAAAGTGAAGTGAGCAGAATCAGGAGAATAGTATCACAGTAACAGCAATATCATAACAATATTTAACTGTTAAAGACTTAGCTACTCTGATCAAGACAATGATCCGAGACAATTCCAAGGGACTCATGATGAAAAATGCTATCTACCTTGAAAGAGAACTGATGAACTCTGAGTGCAGATTGAAGCATTTTTTTCTTACTTTCTTTTTCTTGATTTTTTTTTGGCATAATATGGAAATATGTTTTGCATGACTTCACATGTATGATAACATATTCCTCGACTCTCAATGTGTGGGAGAGGGGTGGGAGGAAGAGAGAGAATTCTGAACTCAAAATTTTTTTAAAAGAATGTTAAAAATAAATAATTTCTTTTAAAATCATGATAAATAGAGATCTAAAACTAAGAGTCAGTATTATGTGTAATGCAGATAAACTAGAGTCCTTTGTCACAACTCCTATTTTACATAATGCTAGAAATGCTAGCTATAGCAATAAGACAAGAAAAAGAAATTGTGAAAATAAGCATAGGTAAACACAAAACAAAATCTGTTTTTGCAGATGATACAGTGGCACACTTTGAAAACTCTAGAGTCTCAACTAAAAATAACTAAAAAAATAACTTTGGAAAATTTATAAGATATGAAATAAATCCACACAAATCCCAAAAATTTCTGTATATTGCCAATAAAATCTAGCAGGAAGAGATAGAGAAATTCCATTTAAAATAACTACAAAATCTGTGAAATGTTTGGTAGTCTACCTACCAAGATATACGTAAGTACTACATAAATAAACCAATTACAAAACACTGTTTACAAAAATAAGGACAGACCTAAATAACTGGAAAAATATTAATTGCACAGGGGTTGGCTAAGTCAATATAATAACAACGATAATACTATCTAAATTAACTTATTTATTCAGTATCATACCAACCTACCAAAGGATCACATTAGAGAACTAGAAAAAAACAACAAAATTTATACGGAGATACAAAAAGGTCAAGAACCTCAAGGGAATAATGAAAAAAAAAAAGTGGGAAGGAAGGTCTACAATGCTAGATCTCAAACTATACTACAAAACAGTAATTGTCAAAATAATTTGGTACTGCTTAAAAATTAGAAATATTACTCAGTAAAACAAATTAAGTATACAACATATAGAAACAAATAAACTTAGTAGCCTAGTATTTAATAAGTCCAAACATCCCAGCTACTGGGATAAAAACCTACTATTTCATAAAAGCTGCTGAGAAAACTACAAAGCAACATCTATCCATCGACATTTCTTAAGTGGCAATATGACAGAAATTAAGTTTAGACCACCACTTCATGTCTTATACCAAAATAAGCTCCAAATGGATGTGTGATATAGGTATAAAAAGTCACAGATAAAACAAACTAAAGCAACAAGAAAGAAATTACCTTTCAGATGTATGGATAAGGGAAGAGTTCACAACCAAATGAGGGATAGAGAGGATCACAAGATAAATGGACAATTCTAATTACATAAAATTTGAGAGGTTTTGCACAAAAATCTAATACAGCTAAGATTGGAAGGAAAACAGATGGGAAAAAAAAATCTTTGCAGCATATTTTTCTGATGTGCCTCATTTCCAAGATATGTAAGTAACTGATTCAGATTTATAAGTATAAGTGTCATTCCCCTATTGATAAGTGATCTAATCACAGGCCATTCTCAAGGGAGAAAATCGAAGTCATCTAGAGGTCATATGAAAAAATACTACAAATCACTAACTGGAGAAATGCACATTAAAGCTACTCCAAAGTTCCCCGTAACGCTCATCAGATTGGCAAAGCTAACAAAAAAAAAAAAAAATGACAAAGGCTACAGGAAAACAGGCACTATTTGTGGCACTGTGATTTGGTCTAAAGCATTCTGGAAATCGATTTGGAATTATGTCCCAAAGTTACTAAAGAGTGTATGCCCTTTGACCTAGTGATACTACTGTAAGGCCTATATACCCCAAAGAAATTAAAAAAGAGGAAAAGGACCAATATGTGCAAAAAATAGTTATAGCAGCTCTTTTTGTAGTGGCAATGAACTGCAAATTACCAGGGCTGCCATCAACTGGAGATAACTGAAAAATTATATTCTATGAATGTAATGAATATTATTGTGCTATAAGAAATTAAGAAACAGGAAACCAGGGATGACTTGTATAAATTAATATATAGTGCAGTAACATCAATATTGTAAAAACAAATAATTCTGAAAGAAATAAGGACTTTGATCAATGAAATAATCAGCCATGATTCCTCTTAATCAAAGGACTAATAAAGAATGTTGCCCATCTCATGAGAGAGAAATAATGGACTAATATGCAGAATGAGAAACGAATTTTTGACATAGCCAATGTGGGAATTTGATTTGCTTGACCATGTTTATATCACACAAGAATTCTATTTTTCTTTCTTTCCTTTTAGTGATGGAAGAGGGAGAAGGGAGAAAAAAAATAAATGCTTGATAACTGAAAAGAAAATTTAATAGGTTTAGTAATACTTTTAGTACCAAAACCTCATAGGGCTGCTATGAGAAAAGGGCTTTGTAAACTGCAACATGCTACATACAAATGTGAAGTTATCATTTACTGAGCACTAACTATAGCACGCACACCACAAGGCACTGTGACCAGCACATCAGGCTATTTTTCTACTAGTAGTAACCCCTTGTGCCAAGCCATTCACTCTTGCCCCTTCTGACTTCTGGCAAATATCAGCCTAGAAGTAATTATATAGCCTGTGGACCATGCGATAAAACAAAACTAGGCTGTATGGAAATAAAATAGGCAAACCTCATCTTATCAAATTGCTGTAAATGAATTGCACTAACCAACCACTTAGGAAGGATGAGAACCAAATGTGAGACATCATGAAGGAAAATAAAAATTCAATAACTTTGAACAACTGATATTTGACTAATAAGAGCTAGTTAACTAAGAAACATTATTTTAAAAGACTAAATTTCTCTTCAGGTTAACTTCTTCAACTTTGGGGTTTATTTTTCCTTCCCCCTGTACTTCAAAAATGCTTAATAAGATAATTTAACTTTTATCATTTGGTTTTGTTGGTTTGTTAAAAATAATGATCTAAGGTGCATTGTAATAAGTAAACAGTGTTGTGTACCATACCTTGGCCCCATATAAATCAGAATTTTTCATTAGTAATTCTGCTGATGTTCGAACCGTTACTCCTGTAGTCTCACATTGCAACACACAGTTTTCCAATGTGGTTTTGCCATGGTGAATGCCTGTGATGGAAATGCTCATCTAGTGTTAGCTACATTAGAATTTATTTTGCCTTTTCTAACATTAACATATAAACTAGACACTTTTAGAGGGCTTCCAATTAAAGTCTCCACAAGGTATATCCCCAAAACTAATTGTAAATTAATGGGAGCAATGCTTCACACAACATAATTCTAACATTATCACCTAGGGAAATGGCAATTTTTTTATTTGTTCTCTAATATGCAGACACAACACACAGAGGGATTTTCATGGCCATAAAAGGACAAAATAGTTTTGAATTTTCATTAGTGGATATGTTAACATTTCTTGTAGAATATCATAGATAAAGAAGCAAGCCACAAGTTCTACAAACAAGCTATAGAACATGGAAGGAAAGTAACATAGCAGCTTGCAAGCCCTACTTTAAGGTTAGAGTTAAACTTAAGATAAAGAAACAGACTACAAGTATTAGAATTTTAAAAGTGTATTAAAGAAATCTTGGCCAAATATACAAAAGCGATTTATGAAGAACTATTTTTCAAACACTTTTTGGGAAGCTTCCTATCTCTCAATACAAAAATAATCAGTCCATCCATTCACTAAAAGGTGATGAGAACTTATGGGGTTGTTTTACTAGTTATTCTGATAAAGAAACACCAAGTTCTCCTTCAAAGGTTAAAATCTCAGCAGATACAAATACTTACTCAAGATTCCTTCCACAGCATCATGCTGAACAAATTTCACATTTGAGATTTTAACATTGGCGCCTGTACAATCTACAAAATTGTCTCCTTTTCCCCTCTTTTCTATCACAATGTCATCTGGCAGACCATATCCTATGGAGAAAAGAAAAAAGTTAAGATGAATTAGAAAAAATATAAACTCAATCTGGAAGATATGTTGTTGTGATTCATTGGACTCCAAATCATAGTTCTAAAACCAGTCCAGCAAGAATTTAGAAAAAAAACAATTTAATTTGGGTGAAGAATTGATACAGTCCACTGATTTTTCACTGTAAAGTTTCCCTTTAGATACCTAATGGCACCAACATTTTCCCCAAACTATTCCATGTGAGTGTCAGCCACATTAATCCGAATCTTTGCTAGAAAACAAGATCAAAAATGGTCACTGTCACTAACAAACCTGGTCACAAAATTGCTATAAATCTTAAATGTACAAAAGTGAATCAAAAGGATATACTAATCAGTCTAAATTAGGTTAAAAAGGCAAACCTGAGCCTCTCAAACTATTAAATCAAATCAATTCATTTTAATAAGAACCATATTGTTCACTGTCCAAAAAAAAATCCAACCTCCCTTCATTATTGAATATCTACCATATGCAAAGCACTATGCTGCATGTTTTACCTTCAAAATCCTGAAAAAAGTTATCAAAAGAACATCTTCTAATTCCATTCCACACGAAAGAAAAGTATAATACATGGACACAACATTTTCAGTGGTTATGGCACTCAATAAAAAATAATAACCACAACAGAAAAGAAAAATTAGCACATTCCATTAAGGTCATAATCCAACTATTCAGTTTTCAAATATTTAAAAATCTTCTCTTTCCTGCCTTGTTACATAGCTAAAAGGTTTATGACTAAGATTTCCACGAGACTCAGTCAAAAAATAGAAAATGTAGCAGGGTCTTTGAATGGTCTACTATGGAAAAAAGATGTACAGTACATGGTACTAGTATTTTTTTTTCCATCTCAAAGCAGATCCAAACAGGTTAAGAACAGAATTTCTTACTTATATCTTAACTCCTCAATTCAGTGATTATAAATAGAAGTGAACTACTATGCACTAAATGAACAAGAAAGTGTTTTTGTATATTCCAGACACCCAAATTTGTATATTTAAGTCGGTAAACTTTAAGTTGCACTTTAACAAGACAACAAGAAGACCTCGATTAAGGTTGTTTTACTTGGAACAATTGAGAGTTTACTTCAAATAATACAAAACATTCGTAATTTCAATAGGGTGGATACTGTTTTCACTGACACAGATAACAAAGCCACACTTTAGTAAATATTTTCATGAACTCTATGGATAAAAATAAAACGTTTTCACCCTGTGGTCAACCTTTTGATGATTCACCTTTGAACTTATCCAGGCTGTTCCACCTTGGTAGGATGTTGTCAGAGCTTACATTCTGAAGTAATGGTTTTCAAATACCCAGAATCATCTTTAGTGCACCAAATTAGGCATCAAAGGATCAGTGGATTTTACTACTATTTGCAAGGCTCTATACCATTACTTATTTCCTTGATTTAATGTGCAAGATCGATCAATCACTCCATTTTAATTCAAATATTAAATGACTGCTATAAACAAAGGATTGTTCTAGGAACTAGGGATACAAAGATAAAAATGAAGTTTATATTCTACTGCTGGCATAATGACACATACACAGAAAAACATAATACAAGGTAGGATATATTGGGGGGAGAAAGAGATAGTAAGTGTTTCAGGAAAATTTGAGAATCATGTAACAGATTATCAAAAGATAAAACAGACAATTTTGACTACATAAAATGTAAAGGCTTTTGAACAAATGAAATAAATTTAAATAGATTTAGAAGAGAAATAGAAGACTCGGGAAAATAGTGCACCAATTATTAACAATAAAAAGCCTGAGAGCCAAAATATTTGGGGTAGTGGAACAAATAACACCAAGAGCCATTCCCCAATAGATCAATAAATTTCAAAATTTTCAAATCTAATTTGCCAAGACTGGCAAATTATAAATAGGAATATGAAAGCATACTGCAAATCACTAGTAGCATGATTCATGCAAATTTCAAAACTCTGAGTTTTCACCTCATTCCAAGAAAACTGACAAAAAATGAAAGTGATATGAAGAGTCAACACAGGAGAGGCTGAAGCAAGACACCAACAGCCCCTGTCAGAGCGGCTTTATCACTCAGGGTATCAGTTTGGAACATGCAAGAAAACTAACAACTAACTATCCATGCCCTTGGATCCAGCAATCCCAGTCCTAAGCATATACCCCCAGGAAGACAAAGATGGAAATAAAGACCCAATATATACCAGAACACATTCACAGAAGCATTCTTTGAAGTAACAAAGAACTGGAAGCAAAGTGGGTGCCCAATAATTGAGTTACAGCTGAATGAGAAAAGAACTATGGTTATATGAATGCAATGGAATATTACTATGCTGTATGAAATGAGGAACATGAGAAATTCAGAGAAACACGGAATATTCATATGAACTAAAGCAAAATAAGCAGAACTTAAAGAAAATAGATAATGACTACAACAACGTAAACGACAAGATCATGAAGAGGAAACTACATCCTGAGTAATGCAAAAACCAGTGATGGTCCTGAGGAAGAGATAATAAAACATACCTCGAACCTCAGAACAGAGACTGGAAAGAGACTACAAGAGAATATTTCTACAGGACATGTTTTAACCTGATTGTTTTTGTCACCAGACAGGGTTCAGTTCGGGCTGAGGAGGGAGAGGAAATTACCATGATGTAAAGACAAAAAGGAGCCACCCTTCAGTATGGCAGGACACATGGGAGTGGAACAGCTCAATTCTCTCAAAACTACTCCAACAAGGATGAGGAAAAAAAAAACAGGCTGAAAAATGATAAAGAAATCCAAGAAATTATAGTAAGAGCATTTGCCGGCTTGGTTCCCCCCAGCCAGAAGCTTGCAGGCAATAGGGAACAGGTCCAAGCAGCAGCCTAGGCCCTAAGCACAAAGCAGAGAAGCTTTCCGGCTCACAAACCAGGACTGAGCCAAGGTCTAGGGAAGCCTAGACCGAGAAACTGTGCACAGCAGGGATAGACGAATGGGATCCAGATGCAGGGGCTAGCCAAGGACCCCTGGACACTGGAGCTGTGCTGCTCTGGCCCTGAACTGAGGCTCAGATGTCTGCAGGGCTCAGCCCAGGAGGGCAATCATCAGAGCGCACTCTGAATCAAACCATTCTGCACAGACATCCCAGCTGGTCAGCTCTTCCTGAGGTACCTAAGAACACACTGCTCATTACCCAGACCCCAGACAAGACACAGACTCGTGTAGGAGCATAAATAATTTTTTATGAGATAAAATATGAGGGAAGAGAATATGCTTTTCTCAATACCCTGCATTGGCTGAATTCAACAAACATTAAGCACCAACCACATACATGGCAATGTGCTAAGGAGACAAAGATGAAAAATTATACAGCCTAGGGCCTCAAGAACCTTACAGTCTAGTAGGAAGAATGTTGTTGTCATTCAGTCATGTCCAACTCCATGATCCCATTTGAGATTTTCTTGGCAAAGATGCTGGAGTGGTTTGCCATTTCCTTCTTCAGCTCATTTTACAGATGTGGAAACTAAGGCAAACAGGGTTAAGTGATTTGCCCAAGGTCACACAGCTAGTAAGTGTCTGAGACCAGATTTGAACTCACGAAGATGAGTCTTCCTGACTCTAGAACAGGGGCGAGGAACCTGCGGCCCTCTAGGTCAGCAAGTGCGGCTCTTTGACTGAATCCAAACTTCACAGAACAAATCCCCTTAATAAAAGGATTTGTTCTATAAACTTGGACTCAGTCAAAAGGCTACGCCCAGGGATATAGAGTGCCACATGTGGCCTCGAGGCTGCAGGTTCCCCACTCCTGAATCTAGACCCTATCCACTGTACCACCTAGCTGCCCAGAAAGAATGACACATGTGCAAATAATCATGCAATTTAGGATGCATGAAGTGGACAGGAGATCAATAAGACATAAGAGGCTCAGGAAAAACAGATTACATCTAATTCTGAGGAGAGATGAAGGAAGGGGGGAAGGAAATGGAACAGGTTCATAGAAAAGGTAGTTTGAGCTACACCTGGAAGGAAAATTAAAGATTTCAAAAAAGGGAGGGAAAGATGTGAAGTGAATTTATTCCAAGCACGGGAATATAGTGAGAGCAAATTTATGACGGTTGAAGAGGGCAGGCTAGTCATTCTATCTGGCTAGAACATAGAATATTCAAAGTGGCTTAGTATGACAGAAGACTGGAAAGGCAGGCTAGAACCAAAATGTTGAGTTCTGAATGCCAGCCTTAGCAGTTCATATTTTATCCTATATATGACGGAGAATTCGTAAAGGCTACTGAATAACGGAATAATACGATCAGATTTATACATTAAAAATTAATCAATAAGCATTTGTTAAGCATTTACTATGTGCCAGGCCTGAGTTAGGTGCTGGAAATACAAAGATAAAAAAATGAAACAATCCTTGCTCTCAAAGAGTTTACATTTTGTTAAATGAAGAACTTACTGCAGAAACCAATGAGTATTCAATTTCTTGCTAGTAGAATGCAAAACTTAAGTACTTACAATTTCTATTTACTCATATCAAAGAAAAAGGTCATGTAGACTACAAATTTCTAAAAATGCCCACTCTTAACATATCTACATTCTTTTCTCCTCATAACTACCAACAGTCATTCCCTAAAAGGTTTTATTTGGATTCTATAGCTATTCATTATGCTCTAGCAATTATGCTATAATTTCCTCACCAATTCAAGAAATCCTCTCATCTACCACACAATCCATGATGCCAATATTATTTTCACTATGTTAAAGAAAAAGGTGTTTTTATTGCAGTGATTTATTTTGCAGATGTGTTATTTATACATACACATCTCTACAAATCAAATGTAGGAAAGTAGGAAGAGAATGAAAATTATACACATAAAATAAAAAGGAGGATAAGATGATGTAGTGGTGAACAGCAGGAAATTAAACTCCCAGCCTTCCTTCCATTAAGAAGTTTTGACAAGACAAAGATAAAGAACACAGCTTAAGCAGTTTGTGAACAGCTGCAAAAGCTCCAAAATGATATATGGTTCCTTGCATTTCAAATTTTATTGCTAACTTGAAGCTATTTTGGTAAATAGTGGAACAGGTGCATATATATTTGACACATTATGGAAATATACTGGACAAAGATAAAGGATTGCAAAATAACCCAAATTTAGAAGTCACTCCAAAAGTATGCTAAGACTGAATGCTACTATTATTTTTTTAAATGGGCTCTTTCAATGTTACAATTTTTTAAAGAAAGAACACATCAGTCAAACATCAGTCAAGGTACAAAGTAGAGATTTTGTAATATGTCACACCAAGCTTTTAAAGAATTATACTAAAAACAATAGTTTGGTTTATGCCAGCTCCCAAAACATGATACCATCTTTCTCTCATGAAAATAAGTTGAATTTACAACAGAATGCCTGCAATATGTATGAAAGAAGAACAAGCCAGAAGACCAAGAAAAACACTAAGTTTAAAACCACTTCAGATATAAATCCTAAAAATGAAATCTCAACATATACAATTTTCCTGGAAAATGTTTGAGGTGTTTCTTCAAAAAATTTTTTCCATTTTTGCATCTTGCATCTGCAAATGTATTTCCAAAACACAAATACACCACAAAAAAATGAGACTATAAAGAATAAACTACTCAAAATTCCAACTTTAAGCCCAAGATAGATTTCAAGACAACTCACCCAGAAACTTTCACAGAAATCATACAAACACTAAATTTATATTCTTGAAGCTTAACCAGGGTTAGTAATTGACTTCTCTTAAGCATGCAATGTACGTCAATTGGTTGGGTGATCTTTTATACATACCTTCTAATTCAATGGAGTCAGCAATGGAAAACATGCCATTTACCACATAATGACCAGGACAAATAATGACAATGTCCCCTTCAAAGCAAGCATTTATAGCTGAAAGTGGATCATTATGAAACTGAAAAAGAAGAAAATTTTAAACCAACTCAAAGCAACATGAAAAAGTTATTGCAGGTAGTTTCAAATCTCAACTTGGAAAATCATAATATATAATTAACACATATGTTTTGATATATATGGCACCAAACACAAGTAAATGGCCATTGATGATGAAAGAATGTATAATTTTGGCAACATATTCTCTTCATCTCCTTGTTTGTTTTTAATTTGTTCAACAAACATTGCAAACCTACTACGTATAGGTCACTAGTTCTAGGAAATTATCTATAGGTTTTTCGGAAATCTGAACTATTTTATCTACTTGGACATACCTGAATTTCCATTTCTTCATGAGACTCCTGATAAAGTTTGTCCCTGAGCAGAGAATGCAGCAGACTAGCCATCATGGAAGTTGATACAACGTGGGTGATCTTTCTACCAGTTGGACGAACTCCTTTTGCTTGAATGCCAGTGTGCTTCTGATAACCAAACACGTATCTTAAAGATACCAAGTACATCTGTCAGTTCTCAACAAGAGCCATGTGGTGAACATTATCATTCTTAAAAGTAATACACTACCTTAGAAGAGGGTTCTCAATGAGTTTTAACTTCTGTTTCAGCTGTTCTATTTCGGAATACAGTCTTAACCCTTCCGCCATGGAAACATTTTCCAACTCAGTGTCTGAGCCACCATTTGATATACTGCTCCTCAAATTTAAAAACTTCCTATAAACTTCTTCACACTCAGAGAGTAGATTGTGGTAGTCATTAATGAGCCCTGAAGGGACCCGTTCTTCAAGTATGTCATAATGCCTAGAAGTTTAAAAACATAGTTAAAATCACTGCCTTTCAGAGGACTGGATTGGCCTTCCCTAAAGACATAGATAGAAAAAGACTTGTTTTAATATTGCACACCCTCAAATGTATTTTAACGCTAAAGAAAACCTTTGTACACGAAAGACTATCTACCAGAAGGCAGGTGAGGAAGGAAGATCATTTTAAGTTTATTAAGTATTTCTCTAATACTGAAAGTCCATCAGGAAAAAAGGACACTCCTTCACCTTACACTATTAGTAAGTTATAGTTTAAAAAGTAACCTTTCTAGGGGCAGCTAGATGGTGCAGTGGATAGAGCACCGGCCCTGGAATCAGGAGAACCTAAGTTCAAATCCAGCCTCAGACACATAATATTCAATAGCTGTGTGACCCTGGGCAAGACACTTAACCCCATCACCTCACCAGGGAAAAAAAAAATGGAACCTTTCTTTTCTCATTTGTAGAACTGGAAAAATGACTGACAATACATATATGTGAACAAAAGGATGCAAAATAAGAGAAGAACCAAGTCTCAAGAAAAGGGGAAAAAAGGAACTCAATACTTCAAAAATGTGTTTGCCAGAGGTCTAAAATATAAAACAATACCATGATTGTAACACATCAGGAAATTACAAGAAATTCAAGTCTTCTTTTTGCCTTTAAGCAGTACTATGCCTAATTATGCTGAATCTTCATTTAGGAAAATGATTAAACAATTTGGAAAATTTAAACCTTTGGGATTCTAAGTAGAAAATCATCACTAAATTAAAGAAATACTATAAAAGAACAATAGATGGTTTTAGCTGGACAACCCCATAAATGTACTTTATTATACTTATGCTATTTGCTTAGCTACCTACTCAGAAGTATCACAAAGAGAACTAGAAAATTTTACCTCTTTTTAGGTCAACAAGACAATTTATCGATATACACGGGAGTTCAAACTAATGACTTTTAAAGAAGATGCAAAATCATTACCATCTAAAGAAAAAGAATGTCATCAAAACAGTTTCAGGATAATAGTTTTATTATCAGAGTTAGAAAAACCTGGGTTCAAGTACCACTTCTGCCAGATTTTGGCTGTGTGACCCTAGGCAAGTCATTTAACCTCTGTGTCCCAGCCAACTCTAAAATTCTTTAAATTGCAGAGAAAGTACTGATCTGCATTAGTAAATAAAATTCTTCATTAGGCGTTCCCCTATACCCATGAAATCAGAGGTCTGGTTTTAATTTTAAAAAAAAAACCTTATATAAATATCAAATGATATTTTCTGGATAATGAGGAGAAAAAAAATCAGAATCTAAATCCTAAACAAATTAACACCAAATGATGATGAAAACAAATGGTATTTTAAATGAACACAAAATTAACTCATTTCTTTTCAAATAAATGCATCAGATAAATCTTGAAAGGAAAGCATTTTATCTGTATTGATTAATGTATGAATATTTAAAGCCATTATAAAAATCTATTTTACAAAGAGAAATTGGAGAAACAAAACATTAGTTATTCAGTCAAAAGTTTAAAAAGTTGTGAAAAATTAAAGTTAGAATCCAAGAATAGACATCTTAATACTTCTGATACCTAAGACAATCCATCTTTTTAATTCTTTATATTGAATCTCCCAGAATATGGATATCTAATTTGGATGGACGAGGAAAAAAATGATCTGTGTAACTCAGATCGCCAAGCTTTAAAGCATGATGGAATTGGAAATAAAAAATATCTACTGTGTACTGCAAAATCAAGATGGTATAGTTTGGTTTCCTTTGAGTGCTACCTAATTCCAGCTCTACTCTCAACTGAGACTTTCTTAAAGAATGTTCTTATGTATAATTGTATTCAAGACTCATCAAAATCAAAGATTCTTCTCAACTCTTGAAAACAGTTCTTCCTATCTGCTTTATTATCTGCTGGTGCTCTGTAAAACGTGTGTAATTCATTTGTTGTTGTCTAGCCATATAAGACTGTCAAATCTGAATATATTTTTAAAAGTACAGATGAAATTCTCCAGGTACAAA
The DNA here is from genome assembly GCF_900497805.2 of Vombatus ursinus. Taxonomy (NCBI): domain Eukaryota; kingdom Metazoa; phylum Chordata; class Mammalia; order Diprotodontia; family Vombatidae; genus Vombatus; species Vombatus ursinus. The sequence goes on from NW_020954564.1 coordinate 27,805,232, forward strand.
TAGCATTCAACTATCATTATATTTCATTTTAGTTAAAATAAATAATTATTCTTTAAGAGAAATTATATTATGCCTCAAGAATTGTCTGGCTGACTACAATTTTGGCACTTTATTGCCAAGCATACATCTTAGAAAATAAGAGGGAAAGGATATAATAAAAATCCCAGCTGATTTGTGAAAAAAATGAAATTATACATTACAATAAGCCTAAAAGAACTATTACTAAAGTCTGTCTCTTATATTTCTTTTTTTATTGTTTTGGGGATTTTTGGCTAATAAGATCAACAGGCCCTTCCTTGGGCAATTAAGGCTCTATTAAACACCAAAATTGACAGGGTTAGTGTATTGACATTTACAACCAAATCACCTTCCATAGAAAAAGTCACCTTAAACAATATTTTCTGGAGTACAAGTCCTAGTTTTATTCACATTTCAACACTGTCTACTGTCACCCTTCCCGAGAGCAAGAAAAGTTATCTGGTTTTGTAGCACCATCTAGTGGAAAGCCCAAAGTCATCCACTACCTGAGACTAGCAATCCTAAAGTAGCGCAGAACAATCTATTTAATGAAAAATTCGTTTTAGACCTTTAAGAAAATAATTTGAGGGGGGGGTCAGTTGTATAGAAAAATAGTCGTAAGTAATCCCAAACTTTGTTAATTCACACCTTCCTTTATCTTAATGTTTTAGAATTCAATAATAGATCATAAAACAATAACAAGATATGTTTATCTTTGAATAATCTATGAATAATAGCTAGCATTTCCATAATACTTTAAGGTTTGCAAAATACTTTACAAATATTATTTTATCCTGACAACAAGCCAGAGAGGCAGGTGCTATGTTATCCACATTTTACAGCTGAGGAAAGAATGAAGACATATAGAGGTTAGGTTATTTCGTCAAAAGTCTGAGGATGAGATGATTTGAACAAGTTTCCCTTAAAAAAGCGTTTGCAAAGCAAATCGAGCAAATGGTATAATTGGGGCATTATTTAGCCTACTTAATAAAATAATATTTAAGCATTTGTAAGCCCACATTCAAAACCAGTGTTAATTGGTTATTAATTGTATAATACTAATTCTTAGTCATTTTAACAAATCCAAGGATTTCTACTTCATAAATTATCCTGACAATATTTTGTTAGCCTAGTTTGTGTTACCATTTGAATTTAGACTAAATATACATTTATTGACAAATATTCTATAATTCAGGTAAATTTTGCTATTTTTCAGTATGACTGTTAACCTAAATCTGTTGTAGATTTAGCTATATAGAGAGCTTCCTTTCCCCTGGGGTTGACTCTTGATTCTCCAGACTTTCTCCCACACATCACAGTAGACTTCTCACCCAGAAGCTTACTCCCCTCCCTGTGGCTCCTTCCTCCAATGAGTTACTTCTAGAATCTCCATTTTAAGGGCAGTGACCAAGCCAGTTGTCTTCCTTCCTCTCCATGCCCCACTTCTGATTCTCTCTATCATGCCACAACGGCCTCCTCACCCTGGAAGTTCACTAGACTCTGACCATCTCACTCTAGAAATTCACTGTCCCTGCGGCCCCTTTCCCTTATTTGATGGTTACTCCAAGAATTACAATCTAAAGCAAAGTGCCCAGGCTAGTCATATCTTCATTCCTCTCCAGACTCTACCTACCCCTGACTCTATGAACCTTCTCTACCTTGGGCACCTTCTCCCTGTCTTTCCTTTTCAGATTCCTTTTATGTTGTCTTCCTCCATTATAATGTAAACTCCTGGAAGACAGTTTCTATGTCTCTTTTTGTTTGTATTTGCATTTTCAGAGCTCAGCACAGAGCCTGGTATACAGTACAGCTTAATCAGTGCTTATGACTTGACTTATAATGGGGATTCCTTTGGTGTAGGTATTGGAACTAGAAAGACACTGAGGTTACTTCCAATTCTCAAATTCTGTGATTAATAAATTTTTTTTCATCACCTTGAATTTTTTTTAAAGAGTGAGATTCATAGGAGTACAGATTCAGAATTAGAAGAGACCTGAGCAATCTCTCATTGTGCATATAGGAAACTGAGGCACAGAGAGGTTATGTGACTTGCCTTAGGCCTCCCATCAAGTAAATGGCAGAACCAGAGTTTGACCTCAGGCATTCAAACTCCAAACCAGCACCCCTTCCACTGAATGACATTGCTTAGATAAATTTTTTTGGTGACATGAGTTTTTTTCAGTTTAATATAATTTCTTAAACTTATGTAAGCTCTGAATCAAGGACCCACTCCCACCACTTTACCAGGTGGTACTCTCAAGTGACTAGCAGGCAGGTTTGGCCTTGGCAAATGATCCTATTTCTGTAGGAGCCCTAGTTTTATACAATTTAATAAAAATAAAATCTAGCTAAAAGCACTTATCACCATTGCAGGCACAGTGAAATAAGCCACCTTGAAAACAGTTGACATATACTTACAAACGCAATCGAGGTTCAACACATCTGACAAAATAATTATATTCATCCTCCTCCTCTTCATCCCAACTTCTCCAAATATTCTGGTAGAAAAACCTAAAAAAAATACATACACACAAATGTATGTATACATATATATACATATATATATACACATTAAAAATTCAGTCATTAGCTCAGAATATAAAAATTTCTTCAGAACAAAAACTGACCTTGCAAATAAATCAAAGCAGTTATGTCAGCTACAGGAGTATCTCAAACAATATAAAACATTCCCTCATCTCCTAATAAAAATTCAGAATCATGTTTTTCCAGAATCCCTGATTTTTTCAGTTTCTTTTTTTCCCCAAAAACAAATATTAATAAGCATCTACAATAAACAAGACACTATAATAAATACAAAGAGCATTATGGTATGGTTCTTTCCCTCAAGGAAACAATTAACTAGAGCGGCTAGGTGGTGCAATACATAGTGCCCCAGACCTGAAGTCAGGAAGACTCATCTTCCTGAGTTTAAATCTGACCTCAGACATTTACTAGCTGTGTGACCCTGGGCAATTCACTTAACTATATTTGCCTTAGTTTCTTCATCTGTAAAATGAGCTGGAGAAGAAAATGGCAAATCATTTCAGTATCTTTGACAAAAAGACTCCTAACAAGGTCACCAAGAGTCAGACACAACTGAAAACAACTGAACAATTAACCACTTGGGGAGGCAGAACATAGATATGCAAGAAAAGTTAAAACAAGACAACACTGCAATTAGCCCCTGGTTGTCAAATGCTTAGTATTACAGTAAGTATTATCAACTCAAAATTGGGATGACTGTGGGCTTAAAGACTGAATTCATGAGTTCACTGGCATAGGGAACTCCTGAATAAGGAAATTCCTACCAATAAAAGTTGGTACCTCCTCTGCAACTTACAATCTTAGAGAGTTGCCTAGAACAATAAGAGGTCAATAAATGACTGGCCCAAGGTCACACAGCCAGTATGTGTCACAAGCAGGACTGGAAATCAGGTCTTCATGGTTACAAGGACAGTTCTATATCCCCTACCATATGCTTATGTATGTATATGACATATATATACACATGGATATACATGTGTGCATCTATATGTGCATAGATTCACATGTTCTACATCAGAAAAAATCCTAAATTTTCCCTTTAGATATACTGTACACATTAATTTTCAGAAGATTCATAACCAGGAAATTCTAAATGCCAGATTTGTGTCATCTTAATGGAAATTAATTAATTATTACATGGTCTGGTCAAAGAAATGAGGTGCCTGATTAACAATATCTTGTTATATCTAAAAACCTAAACAAGTGAACAACAGCTCATGAAAGAAAATTATAATGCCCCTAAATATCCTGAATAACTTAATGTATACTAACTTCTCCTTGTGTAAAATTATGACAAAGAAAAATCTTGAAATAGTTATATAACTTTCCCCAAAAAGTTCATCTTATAACTAAAACCTTATTGGTAAAGCAAACACGAATATTTGATTGGATTCTTCTAACTTGCTTTTAAGAGACTCACAAATCCAAAGAGTTTCTCCATTATTCATAATTTCCTTAAAATACAAGCAGTTTTCCTTTACCTCAAACTACTTCCATTATTTAATAGAAATTCTGGTAGCACCAGGATGACTACTTCACTTTTCTAATCATGCTGAACACAGTTCTTTGGACATGGAGAGGCGATATATGTTACAGTGAAAAGAGCAAGGGAGTTAGAATAACAAGACCCAGCTTTCCCACATAGCAGCCACAGGATCTTGAATAAGTCAGGGAGGATCAACCGAGATGAGATAAGAAAATATGAGGTACAGTATTTTGTAACCATAAAGTGCTACCAAAAAAATTAACATACTTAGCACTGAATCACTGACAGTATTTTGTACTAAATGCTTTTGTACTCTGTCAGAAATGTTACTTACAATCTGGGGCTAAAGAAGATGAAGAAGAGGAAGACTTTCAATCTATAAAACCTGGACCCAATTCTTAAAGTATAATAATGGAAATGGGTAGTTTATTAATCACATGGGGACTATCTTCCATTTTCTAGATAAAAATTAAGAAGGAAAAGCAACGTATCCTATCCTTGAATGACCAAATTAAGACTTTTTTTTAAAATTTAAGCCTTTTTTAATGAAATGGAACATCCAATCACTCTCCTGAATTAATCTGTTAAAGATACAAAAACTTCATCTGTACAAAATAAATGAGATTTGAGATGTAAGTGATGCTATTTTACAGTTTTTTAAAAACTCAGAAAAACACAAGTCAATACAAATAAGTTCTGGTACTGTTTTAATCTCGTTTAAAGTACAAAAATAAGTTAACAGTAACCATACAAAGCTGAAATCAATTATGCCAAAAAGTACTGGTCAAAACTGAATTTCCCCTGAAAAACTACAGGATGGAGCAGAGGATTTTTTTTTAATCAACATTAGCCCAGAAACTGGTAAAAAAGAAAATGTAAGACACCTGGAAAAATCAGGGCAAGTTTTCTAGCACATGTCATTCTCTATCACCTTGTTAAAAGTCAGTTCCTCAGTCTTGGGACTCTCTCAGAACATATAATATTTATTTTCCCTTAAATTCACAGACATTGCCCATAAGCCTCAGCTTTCCAGAACCTTAAAAATTCTCTAACAACAATTTCCAAATAACCCAGCTCCTACAAAAATTCACCACACTAAATAAAAGTCCTTTCTATAATTGTTTTATTTTTTAATATTACTGCTTCTGCAAGCATACATTTAAAGAAAAACCTCTGCCTTTAAGCATTTTAAAATAAAGACATAATAACTGGTCTGACAGCTTAGTTTTTGGGTCTTCGCTACTGCAATTCCATCCAACATTTCTGGGTATAAGATCACTTTTATACATTTCTCTTCTTACCTGACATGTTCAACTGCAAGTGCTGTCTGGTCAAACTCGCCTGAATCATCAAACACCACCCACAGTTCTTGAAGAGGCAACTGATTTTCTTTCAGTTCCAACAGTTCTTTCATGCATTCCAAAGTAAAGGTACTAACTCGAGATTCGCAAAGGTAAGGGTGAGTAAGCTTCACTTCTGCTTTCAGAGACGAAAAATCCACATTTGTGACCTGAAATTTAAAATAATATGACAATGTGGTAAGATGGCATTCTTATCAAGTGTACAAGTAACACTAAGCTAGGGAGGACAGCTAAATGCACTAGAGGATAGAGTAAGGATCTCAAAAGATCAGTCTAAGAGGCAGCTAGGTGGCGCAGTGGATAGAGCACTGGCGCTGGAGTCAGGAGGACCTGAGTTCAAATTCAGTCTCAGACCAGACACTTGACACTTACTAGCTGGGTGACCCTGGGCAAGTCACTTAACCCCAATTGCCTCACCAAAAAAAAGATTCTTTGGAAAAGTGTGTAGGTAGGTTTTCCGTTTCATTTTAAGACATAAAAGATTACTGAAAATTTAGTAACTCAGAGGTGAAAAATACTATTTTTAATCTGAGTCAAAAAATACATAAACTTGAACATATATAAAGAGGAGTAAACTCCTTATTGATTTCCCTTCCTCAAGTCTCTCCTCTCCCCAATCCATTCTCCACAAATGCCAAAACAATTTTCCTAAAGTGCAGGTCTGACCACGTTATTCCTTTACTCAATAAACTCCACTGGTTCCCTATTACCTCTAGATGCAATAAAAACTCCTCCATTTATTAGCAGTTACAACCTTTCAAAACTCAGCCTCGACTTACCTTTCCAATCTTATTACAAAACATTCCCTTCACACAAGCTATGGTCCAGCCAAATTGATCTTCTCACTGTTCTTCAAAAAATACACTCCATCCTCCATTTCTCTTCCAACTTTTGTACAGCTAGTCAGCTATACAGCTGATGATCCCCCACACCTTGATGCACTCCCTAACCTCTGCCCTCACAGTCCTTCAAAAACTTAGCAAAAGCACCACCTTCTACATGAAGAGTTTCCTTATCCCCATCTGCTATAACCCCTACCCTCCAAAAAAATGTTCCTTGTATTTACTTTTTATATATTTTGCAAATACTTATACACACTCTCCCCCTCAAAAAAAAAAAAAGATAGTAAGTTCCTTGGAGACATGAAATGTTTCATTTCTGTCTTTGTATCCTCAGCACCTAGTACAGATCCTGGAGTGTGGATATGGAATGTTATTAATAAATGATTGTTGATCACCTGAAAATGCCTCAAACTATAGTTCCAAATAATCTTAGAAACCTAACTTTATCTGCCTTCCTATCAAATACAGTCCACAGTTGAATTTTCATACAAATTATTTGAGTTTTGTAGTTTAATGTAGTATTTAGAGTTTTACTTTAAATTGAGTAAGAAAATTCGGATGCAGCCTATTATCAACAATGAAATACATATCAGGTGCAGCATGAACAGTACCATCAAGACCAAAAAGGAGGTAAGTCAGTTATGCAGCAAAGGGGGGAGATAATAGACCAAGAATTAGGGATCACAGGATAACTGATTTAGAGCTGGAGGGCATGGCTAAGGAGGTTAAGTGACTTAGCCAAGGTCACACAGGAAATAAAATGGCAGAAGTAGGATTAGAATCCAAGTCTTCCAACTCCAGATCTATCACTTCTGCACTGTGCCACCAAGCTGCCAGTACAGCGAAAAAAGAGGACTGGATTTGGAATCAGAAGACCTGGCTTCAAATCATGGCTCTGCAGACCACTTGGATGGCCTAGAGCAACTTGCTTTGATTCTCCTGGCCTCAGCTGCCTCATTTGCAAAATAAGAGGTTTGACACCGGTGGTCTTTAAGGTCCATTTCAACTCTCAATCTATGATTCTATGAATTGCATGGCTACCCATTAACTATTAAAAGAACTAGAAGAAGGCCTCCCATATGTTGAATAGATACACTATGGAGGACTTACAGAAAGCGAAGGACAAGAATAAAAAAATGAGAAGGTATGGATAAGTATTTGATTTGTACCAATGAGACTACTCACACCAATGAGAATACTAATCCATTGAAGCATTAAAGAAAGACCAGATGAAAATCATCTCTAAAATATATAGTCAGGCAAGTTGTAACATAATTAGTGTATTACTTAAAGAACACAGAACAGACCAAAGTTAGGCTAAGACTCTAAAGTTAAATCACAAATATCTACATTTGACTTCAAAAATGTAGGCATCTTCCTAAATTCAAAAGTTTACTGTGAATGTCATCCCTTTTAATACTGCAGAATTTCAACAGGAAGAATGTATTTAAGAATGTCACAATTCTATTGCCTGACAGTTCTATACCAATAATCAAAGGGTTTTTAAGACCCTTGAAGTCTTCTGAAACTTTCAAATTTCATGGAAAGCAACCTCTTTAGTACCAAGGGGTAAAGGAAAAAATTACATTGAGAGAACATGGCAAAGTAATAATTATCCGAGAAAAATCTTGTTAGTTTTTTTTTCACACCAAATACAATTCTTCAACTTATGGCTATTTTTCTGAATGATCTTCCTTTAAAAATTCTCATCTAAAGGACAGTTTTGAAAGTAACAAGTGGAATTTATTGCAAACTTTTGAAAAATAAAAAGTAAGCAGTGTGACATGGAGATTCATAGTCTCATATAGAATTCTCCATTTTGTGTTTTTTGTTTTACTCTTTTTTGTGTTCTTTGTGGAAATGCTCTTTTTGTGTTGAATTTCAGAATTTAAAAAAATCAAATTTTGAAAATAAATACATACCCTTATCTATCTAGAATCTTTTTTCACTGCATGGAAGGAAATGACGCCAATATAGCCCTACTTCAATGCATCATCATGGTACAGGGATAACTTCAAGTTTTTGAAAGTTGTTTTTAGGGCACAAGCACTTAAAGTTCTATCAAGCTGAAACTGCTACAGATATTGGCCCGGGAACAAACTATCATTCGAGCACCAGCACAGTTAAGATGAGAGGCGTTCACCACCAGAGGATCCCAATCACCAATTAATTACAATTTTGGGGGCCAAAGTAACCCATAAAATTCTCTATTACAATTCTGAGGCAGCACCACACTGATGTAATCATGAATCTTTTAAGGTAAATAATTCATTGATTAATAACATGGGTAGAATAGATACTCCACTTTAAAGTCAATCTGTACCAAAATGTCATCAGACAACAGAAAGTATCCTCACTCCCATGTGAACTGAGTAAGAAAAAATAAAGATGTCTTGATCAAATATGAAATATTTTTTAAAATATTGATCTCAAAGATTAAAAAATTATTCCAGAAGATTCTCAAAGAACTATCCTAATAAAAATTTCTAAGTGTGAACTTCATTCCAAATTAATACAGAAATCCAGAGTTAAGATCAAAAAATCACAAGTGACATCTATGATTCACTGTCTTATACATAAGAACTGCAGTAAATGACACTGTTTCTGAAAGAGTTGTAGTATAGTTACTTGTATTCACACTTGTCGGTTTAACATTACAGTTTAGCAGGGTTTTTTGTGGTCCAGTTAACAAACACTGAGAAAATTCACAGCTGTAATTAGAGTGCAAATTTAATGGGAAAGACCCAGTCAGTTGAAAAATAAGATTGTTTTACTTCCTGCAATGGGGCACATTACCAAGAGATTAACCACATAACTACAGATTTGTTAAGCAAAAAATGGACTGTCTTGTATTGTCTATTTGGTTTGAGCTATTTAATGTGCTACAATTAAGGCTACAAAAAATTAATTGAAACTGCTGTTGACTTTATAACTAGACCTTCTTTTTCAAATGAGTTCAGAATACTTACACTTCACAGATCTATAGTCAACTTCCCCTTATCAGGAGGACATTGAAACTTAAACTACTGAGATTCCCAAATAGCTTTCCTTCAGTTGCTTTTCAAATTTACTTGAATGCTTTATCCACCATGGCAATTAGATGTGGAAAACATGCTATTTTCAATCAGCTCATAAACTTTAATTAAAAATAAGTACTTTGGCTATAACAGTCTGAAGTAAAGTGCTTTTAGCTAGAGACAAATGTCTTAACAACTGAATTAAATTTACCTCAACCAGCACCTCGAACACATTAGTGCGCCAGATTGCCTGCCATCCAGATGGTTCAAGGACCTTCTCCAAGTACTCAGCTGTGAATTCCCTTACCTCAGAAGCCTTGCAGTCAGCTACAAACAAATTAAATACTTGAAATAAGAATTTATACTACATAAAGCAGAAGGAAGCTACAGTCCACCCAACCATTCCATGTGCATGCTCTATTCTCAATATGACACTACAGTCAGATTGACAAGACTGTTCTCAAATGCATTAACTATAACACATAATTCTTTGTAGTAACTACTCTTTGAAGTAGCAAAAATATTATCATCCTCATATTACAGATGAGGAAACTGAGGTTTAGAGAGTTTGCATTGCTTCCCCAAGGTCCCACAGCCAATGAATGGCAGGCAAAGAAGATTCCATTCCCTATCTCAGAAACAGTGGCTCTATTTACACGGTAATTCCAACAGCAGGTTCTAGGGTACAGCAGGGTAGTAAAAAGATACCATATTCCCACCAAATTACAAAGACATTGAAAATATAAGAAGCAAGAAAGCCCTTCTTACATGCAAAGTGAATACTTACCTAGAATATAATCTTGATAAGCTCTGAATCGCTCATAGAACAAAAGCTGATTTGTTTGGAAAATCTCTGGAAAAGATACATTCCCTTCTGGCACAGACTTTTGCAAAATGGTCCCTGGTTTATCATGACTGCCATAATCACTGAATGTATCTTCATCTTGGAATAAGTCTAAAAGAATAAAAAGAAGAACATTCAACTTCCCAAACACTTCCAATATTTTTCAATTACACAAAAATTAAAACACTTACTCATTAGAACAACAGAGAAGCACAAATGGGCGTTCAGGTATCATAGTTTATTTACCTCTCTCCTTGTCAGATGGGACTATAGTTTATCCAAGCAAGTCTGAAAACATATCAAATTAAAAGTTCTACTTCAACATCCTAAGAGCTTTTTTCAAGTTTAGATGTTTACATCAAAAGATGCTTTCCTGACTTTCCTCCAAAGAATGTATCTCTAATTCTTTACCATGATTTGGCACTTTTCATTTACTCAACATTTTATAGTCATATGGTATTTCCCTCATGACAATACTATAAATTTGCTGGGGAATAGGGAAAAGGGTGATTTATGACTCTTCCTCTCTACAGACTGGCACTGTTAGAGAACTGAGAGGCTCTCTTTTTTTTCTAATACAACTTCAAGCTCACAGTGCTCATTCAATATACAGTGATAAAACAACCTTTATTAGAAAAAGGTTTACTTTCATCTTATGTAGGCTATGGGACTCCTCCTCATTGGAGACCTTAGCACTTTAAAAAAAAATTGTCCAAAAAAACCTCTATTAGCTGGCCCTCAATGATAAGAATATGAATAGTCATATAATTATATCAAACATTTACTATCCATAGTAGTTTCTGTAGCCTACCTCTCTGCTTCTACTCTTAATAGCTGAGGATCAAAGCAAGATTTATCTTTCCATGCTGACTTCCCAAATTTTACCTATCTCCCAAACAGTATTCTATACAGTAACAAATCATATTATAACAGGATCCATTTAATAATGTAGGCCAATGTTTAGAGGCAGCTACATGGCACAGTGGATAGATTGCCGGGCCTGGAATCAGGAAGACTCATCTTCCTGAGTTCAAATGTGGCCTCAGACACTAACTAGCTGTGTGACCTTGGGCAAGTCACTTAACCCTGTTTGCCTCAGTTCCTCATCTGTAGAATGAACTGGAGTAGAAAATGGCAAACCCCTTCAGTATCTGTCAAAACTCCAAATGGGGTAACAAAGTGTCTGACATGACTGAAAACAACTGATCATCATCAATGTTTACGGTTGCAGTTGACAGTTGGATTTAAGATTGACAGGAGTGGTATTACTAAGCATTTCAGAGCTAGTTAATATTAGTATGTACTAAATATTGGTAGCACTCACTTCTCTTAACTCTCACTGCTCCTGCTTTCCTAGACTCTTTCTACTCCAAGTCTTGGGAGTGCCCTGGTGGCCTGCACTTAGCTTTACTTAGCTGCACAGTACAACAATGGAGGCTTACAGTGCAATGGGGACCTATATTTCAGTAATGAAAATACTGACTGGGTTGAAATTAGAGAAGCCGTAAGGTGACAAAATAATAGCAATAACTCACTTATATAGTCCTTAACATTTTACAAAGTACTTTCTTCATAAGAACCGTGTATGAAAAGTAATAACTCAGATTTATATGGAAGGGCTTTCCTCAAAACAATCAATCAAATAAATATTTATTAAGCACCTGCTATGTGCCAGGCACTGTGCTAAGTGCTTGGGATAAAAAAAGAGGCAAAAGATAGTCTCAGCCCTTAAAGAGTTTATAATCTATTTGGGGAGATAACACGCAAATAAATATATACACGCAAGCTATAATTAGGGTAAATAAGAAATAATTAACAGACCAAAGGCACTGGAATTAAAATGGGTTGGGGAAGGCTCACTGTAGAAAAAGTATTTAATTTTCCATTTGACAATGAAGAAAGTTGAGATTTAATTCAACTTAAACATTTATTAATAACTACTAAGGGCACAGTACTGAAGGATACCAAGAGAAAAAGAATACAACCCAACCCTCAAGGAACTTATTTTCTACATGGAGGGGATACAATGTGTACAGAGATACATATCTAAACAGGATAAGATGCAATCAGGGCAAAGGAAAAGGCTGAGGCATAATGAGTAGGAAAAAAAATCTATTCTCAAACTCATAAATTAGTGACTTGCCTATTGTCAACAATTCAACCCAGGTTACAGATGGAAAAGGTCCGAATCCAATCCATTTACATTACAGGTAAAGAAAATGAAGCCCAAAGAAGGAAGGAAATTTGTTCAAAGTCAGAATCAAGACTCTAAACTGAGTCTTCTAATTCCAAATCTACTGCTCTCTCATGAAACTGGGTCCTAGATCACCCTCCATCTTACAGTATAATATTTTAATATTTCAAGGATTCATGACTGTATCAGTGTACTTTCTCAACCAAACCAGGATCAACACAACCCTGCCCCCTTCATGACTTGGGATACTGGAGTGGTAGGGCCAATGCTCACAGGTGCTATCTGTCGGAACTTAGAGCATTAAGTGCTCAAGATTGATTAGCTCCTACCTCCTAGGTCTGTCGTGAGGATAAAATAAGGCAGCTTTTGAAAAGAGCTTTGCAAACCTTGAAGCACTACAAAAATGCTAGCTATTCTTACCGGCAATTAGCTACTGCAATCATTGTCCTCTAATGGTAGAGGTAACTGGCTTTTCAAAGGCTGATTACAAGCATGCTACCCGTTTTAAATCTTTGAGGATTAGTCAGGAATGAACCCTGTCATTCGATTCAATAATCATTCACTAAGCTTGCATTTGCACAAAAACACGATATATTTGTTCCATTTCACTGAAGGGCAGCCATACAGTCCAAACTTTGCCCTCTCTCCTCTCCAGCTGGACAGGTCGGGCACTGCACAGAATCTGAGTCCGAAGGACCTCAGTGAAGTCCGTCCTGAACCTTAACACTAACCACCTCTACAACACCTGGCACACAACCAAAAAGACGACTTTGAAAAGCTCCAGCGTCAGGGAACTCACTACCTTCCGTTGCACCTTTGGACAGCTTGAATAATTAAAGAACTTTTCCTAACATCAAACCTAAATCGGCCCCTTCCTTTGCTCCTACTTCTACCCCTCCCCAAAAGGCAAAAGGCGGGCTAGCTAACAGCTGTACGGCCGCCCCCGCCCCGCCTCTAGTCTTCTTTCTCAAAATAAACCTCCCAGGTTGCTTTCCCCAGGCCGGGCCTCTGGGGGCCCGGGGGACCCCCAAGCCTCCAGGCAGGGAGTCAGCCACAATCCAATCCCCCCCCCTTTTACACACCAGAGAAACGAAATATGGCCCAGAGAGGTCAAGTGACTGCACCAAAGTCACACAGACAGACGGGATTAGAAAACGCGACCCACGCAGATCTCTCCCGGGCGTGTCCGGCCTCCCCAGGACCCTTCCTGCCCCGACGCCGCCAGGCTCCCTCCCGCGGGGCCCCCGGGCCGAGGACGCGCCGCCCCGCAGAGGAGGGAGCCCTGGTCCCGGCCGAGCCTGAGAAAGGAAGCGCCAGGGGAGGACGACAGCCGTGGCCCCTGCCCGCCCGCCAGGCCCACCGCTGCCGCCCTGGGGCCGGGGGGTGCGCACCGTGCTTCACGTCCGCAGGCCCCCCGGGTGACCCGGGCTCCGCAGTCCCCAAGCGCTCAGCCGTCACCAACCCTTCAGCCATTTCAAATTTCCGCGGGCTGCTCCCTGGGACGCCGTGACGTAAACCCGCCGGCCTCTGGTTGGAGAGTAGCCAGAAGCAGAGAGACCCAATCAGAGGAAGGCTTACTTAAGCTCTCCCTTCAGGCGGGCACCGAGCCTGGCCGCTCTTGGCAAATCAAGACCCAATTGTGTCTCCCCCTCCTGGCGGGGAGGCGAGGTTGCAGCCTCAACGGCTGGGCAGTGTCTGTTTCCATCTGCCTGAGGTCATAGATTTCATATTTAGATCTGCAAGTGGTTTTAGAGGCCCTCTAATCCAACCCCTTCGTTTTTTGCAAACTGAGAACCGGGGAGACCGGGTCGCAATTGTTGGCAAATACTTGACAGAGACAGGAATCACGCAAGACTTCAGTCCCGCACTCCCCGCACGGAATCACATGGCTTCCTATTACTCTGTGTATAGTTTGGTTTCACTTTTCTGTGAACACCTTGTATCCTCCTGGAGAGCAGGAACTGTTTCTGGTTTTCTATCTTTGTATCCCCAGAGCCCCCATTGCCTGCCAAGTAATACGCACTTAATAAATTGAATTGGTAAATCTTAAAATACTGTATAAATGTCAGCTTTTTTTTATTTTTTGAGAAGCTGTGTAATGTGGTGACAAGAGAGCTGTACTTGGAATAAAGAGAGACCATGGTATCTCTGATACAAATCAATAAACATTTATTAAGTGCCTACTGCTTTTTGTTTGCTTAGGCAACCAGGGTTAAGTGACTTGCCCAGGGTCACACAGCTAGTGTGTCAAGTGTCTGAGGTAGGATTTGAACTCAGGTCCTCCTAACTCTAAGGCTGGAGCTCTATGCACTGCACCACTTCGCTGCACCTAACACCTACTGTTAAACAGGATTTTTAGAGAGCCAGTCCATAACCTGAGAATGTTCAGAGCCCCACAAAGCAGGCCTAGAGATGCAAGTGCCAGTAATCAAATAGTTTAATTAATCAGTTTCAGAGTGAGGACTGTTCTCATAGCTGAAGTAAAAACACAGGTTATATATCTAAATCCCAACTGGGGAAGAAGTGGGGAAGGTGGATTACAAATAATCATTTAGTGTTTTCCTGGGAGAAACCGACAAGTCCCACAATACAACAATTTTGGAGTCAAGTCTTTGGGGGTAAGTAGAGAACCAGAGTTCTGCAATGGGAACAGGTTCTTCAATTTTGATTCCCTTCACATAAGGTCCAGGGATTGTGACCATTGTCAGTTTTGATGAATCAGTTCAAGCTGCATTGTGAGCTCTGACTCCCAAGTCAGAGAGGCAGCTCTTGAGAAAACTAAATTATTAGTATATTCATTACATATATAACATCAATGAATACAAAAATTATAAATTCCCTTCTCATTACTATGTGCCAGGCACTGGGCTAAGTACTGGGGATACAAATATGTAAAAGATGGCCCTTGCCCTCAAGAAGCTCAAAATCTAAAAAAAAAAAAAAAAAAGAGGAAGAAGAAGCTTAAAATCTAATAGGGAAAGATGACCCACAAAAATAAGTTGGAGGTGGGAAGCAGCGTAGAATAATTCCAACTCATTCTGGAAGATTCCCAGCTCGGAGGCACGATGGAGACGTACATCTGGAGAAGACAAAAAAAGTCTAAAATGACCATGACTGGAGAAAGAAGCTAAAGAAGGCCAAAATGAGTTCAGCCAGGTGGGAAATAGGGAGTTATGAAAACACTAGAAAGTCATCTAAGCTATGAGGACCTCATTTTCCTTATCTGTAAAATGGCTGTATTAATTTGTATAATTCCTACCTCACTCAGTTGTTATGAAGATCACATTATCTAATAATGGTCATAGGAAAGTGTTTTATAAACCTGAAAGTGCTATATAAACATCAGAGATGATTAACACACTCAGGTTCCTGCCAAATTTGCCCATTTGCTATTCCTCAGTCAGGAATTTCCATTTCCCCTCTCCATGCCTTTGCCCAGGCTCCCCCTGGTGCCTGGAATTGACTCTCTTCTTACCTGTGCCCCAAAGACTCCCCACCTGCTTTCAAGGCTCAGCTCAAAGGAAGCCTCTTACATGAAACCTTTCCTCATCCTTCCAGCTGGTAGTGACTCCCTCTACTCACTCTCCCCATAACCTTAAATTTATTTTGTATTACTGAGGCAATATTTGAATCCAAGTTTCCTTGACTCCGAGATCAGTACCATATCCACTATACTAAGTTCTTAGGACTTTCATCACTTTCTATCTTCCATGCAGCTGAATGCTCCCATATGTCTTATGCTCCCCCAAATATTAGCATGTGAGCTTCTTGAAAGTGAGGACTATCTCACTTTAGTATTTGTATCTCAACATTTAGCATGGTGCTTGCCACTTGGTCAGAACTTAATAAATGCTTTTTCAAATGCTAGCCAACTCCAGAGAGAGAACTGATAAATTCTGAGTGCAGATTGAAGTGTACATTTTTCCACTTCCTTTATTTTTCTTGCTTTTTTTTGCAACATGGCTAACATGAAAATATGTTTTGCATGCTTTCACATGTATAACAAGTGTCATATTGCTTGCCTTCTCATGGATGGGGGATGGGACTGGAAGAAAAGAGAATTTGGAACTCAAAATTTTTTAAACGAATGTTTAAAATTTAGCTATTTTTAAAATGCTTTTTCATTAATTTGGTGAATATGGACAGGTGTTACCTACCTTTAAGGGAAACACTCCAGAACAGTGTCCACAGTGAGAATAAAGGGGAGCTCCTGTTCACTGGGGAAAGCTCTATGCCATTGGATTTCCCCTTGGGCCTTGAACCTGGGTGTAAGAACAGGCAAGGAACTTGAAAAAAATAAAAGGGGGAAGGGGGTCTTACTTGGTAAAGACAGGCAAAATTGAGAAGGAAGCACGGAAAGAGAAATCCTGTGATGTTCCTGAGTTACCAAGAGTGGAAACAAAGAGGCAAGCTGGGAGCTGGGATCAGAGTGGGGGTACAGAAAGGGGAAGACATAGGATGGTACATGTCCAAACCTAGGAATCCTATCAGAATACTTCAGCAGACTCCAACCTCCCTCAAAGGGGTAGCTTGACTGGCTACTGAAAACCTTCACCTAAGATTGAAAGACAATTTCCTCACTCCATCTGCCCATATAATGAGGGACAGTTTCCCAACCACCACCCCACACCCCATAAGTTTTTCCCCAAGAGATTCCTTCTCACCTTCAAACACCTCTAAAGATGATGGGATTATATTCTCACACACGTATATAGGCATCAGAGAATGACTCCACAATTTTATTTCCTCTTACAATTTTCACAGCTTTCATATCTTAATTAACTGTTTTTAATATTAAATTAGTGTCTCTTTCACAGTCGGCTAATAGAGTTGTACTAAATAGAGACTTTGAGCCATGATTTGTATAACTGATTACTCAAAACAGGAAAAGTAAGAAGGGGGAAAAGTAAGAAGGGTACCCAGAGCCGAGTTCTTAAAGACTTCAGGGGCCCACTTGTTAAATAAATTTAACATCTGGTTCACTAAGATCTCTCCTCCAGAGATTATAGATATTGTGAATGCTTTTCAAACCAGTCTAGAAAGCAAATTATACAGGGAAAGAGAAGGAAAACTTTGGATATCCAAGGAGGGAGAGAGTGACGATGGAATTAGAAGAGTTAGCTACAAAACAGAGAGACAGGGGCACTGAAAATAAATTTTAATGACTTACACATCAATCTGGTCAGGACGTCTTTCTACTTAAAAGTTTTCAGAGGCTCTCTCTTGTCCACCAAATAAATTTTGAACTCCTAGCTAACATTCAAGGCCCACCACAGCCTGGCACCACCCTGTGTAGTCAGCTGTCAGTCACGGTTTTCACCCTCTTCTATGCATTGTAATTTGCAGCTTCACTATAGTCTCTATCCCCTTAGTGTGCCCTGTATCCTCCTATCTCCAAGCTTTTGCTCCAACTATTCCCCACACCTGGAAAATCCTCTTTTCCTCTTCTTTGTTTGGTGAATTTAAACTTAACCTTTAAAGACAACTCAAATGCCGCCTCCTCCAGTAGACCTTCCTTTATACATCCTGATAGCAATGACCTTCCCCTCTGCCCCCACACTTCACATAACACTCTGTTTTGCAATTCCCTACTGCGTTTCAAATACAATATAGAAAGCCCACGTGTAGCAAGACCACACTCATCGCATAGGACCACATGTAGTGAGGGCTGTCCTTGTGTGGCTTGAAGGGAGGCAGAACAGACATCTCTAACCCCTTCACTCCCCACCTTTCTCCACAGGAGACTTTAATTCCTGCCAGGAGGGGAAGCAAGAAGTTTAGGCCAGAGGCCACTCAGCTCTCCTCAGAGAGAAGAGGTATCATTCCCTTAAATATTGTTAGTTTAGGGAATATGATCTGATTCAACCTAACATTTGCTGTTTCTCATTATTGGGGGGAAGGGAGACTCCAAGCTCTACGGCCAAGGCTGATCCCTTTTCCAACTAATAGCAGTTTCAAAATGAGCAAACATGGCAAATAGCAATTGTCAAAGAAAACCCATTTATCCAAATCAGTAGCAAAACAGAAATCAGAAAAGGTATACAGAGAATATCTACCAGACAATCCAGAGTAAGACAGCCCTCCCAGTGGAGCAAGTTAACTTGGCTCCACCAAAAGGGAGTATTCTAGACCTCACCCAAGGGGAAACTCCTCACAGTCTCTAGTGTAGCAAGCTGAGGATATGGACATTGATGGAGACTATCTGCTCCTCTCATTTATGCCCAGATTTTTTTCCTTCAGCAACCTAAGTTGGGGTTGGCCTTTCCATCTTTCTTCTAGAAGGTAAAAGTCAGAAACACCCTAATCCTAAACTGTTTGAAGAGATTGGAATGAGACTCATTCTTACAGGCTTTGGGACAGGGGTTACAATAATGTCTCATATTAATACTTAAGTATCTATAATAAGTTCCAGGACAGTAGGGACTATATTACTTGCTTTTATATCTCCCTCATTGCTTAGAACAGTGCTCTGAACACTGTAAAAGCTATATAAATGTGGAAGGCAGGCAGGAATGAAGGAAAAGAAAGGAAGGAGGGAGGGAGGAGTTCACAATTTTTCCCTGGCATCATTCAACCAAAAAACGGACTATTTGTGAAGTGCCTACTCTGTTAAATGCTAGGGATACAATGATGAAAAATTGAGATGGCCCCAAAAGTTTAAAGTCAATTGGTGAGAAAAAGGGGATAATAATAATAACTGACATTTATATAGTGCTTCAAGGTTTACAAAGTACTTTGCATACCTTAATCTCATTTGAGTCCTGCAACAACCTTGTTAGGTAGATACTACAGGGATTACTACCTGAATTATACAGATAAGGAAACTGAGGCTCAGCCACAGTCAGAATAGACAGTTCAAAGATCGGACATGAAGCCAGGTCTTCCTATTCATACAGCCACCAGTCTGGCTGAGGCTCTCATCATCTCTCACATAGGCTAGGACAGTCGATTCCTGATTGATTTTCCTGCTCTTTCCATTTCAATCTATCTTCTACATAGCTCCTAAAGAGATCATCCTGTAATCACTGTTTTCCACTAATGATTCTGATCAATGAAAATGACCTAAGCTGATAACACCATGGTGAATTTGAACTTTTGTCTTGGTAAAGGTTTCAAATGGATAAATTTTCTTTTCTTAATATGTTAAAAACTCTCTACATTTATGTGAATTATATAGGAGTAAATGAACAGAAGACCTCTATCATGTTAGCTGGTAAGCACAAAGCTACATATTCTAAAGCAGTGATCACAATCCTCTCTGTGTATGCATGAATCTCAAACATCTGGATGTCTGTTGTTTTCCTATTTACATTGTTTTAACACATTAACTTTTTATGGGTTTCTTTAACCTGATGTTCAAAAGCAGCAGTGTCAAAACCACTAAAGTATATAAAAATCTTCCTGTAGTCTTGAATAAAACTGTAATTCAGATTTATTTTTAAAAAGTTATTTCCTTGATTTAAGAACTGATGTCATTTCCCTACTCAACAAACTCTAGTTGCCTCTAGAATAAAATACAAACTCTTCTGTTTTTCTTTTTAAGGCCTTTCACAACTTGACCTCAGTTTGTTTTCCTATCCTCTGTTACTCTACTTCTTGCACTCTACGGTCCAGCCACACTAGCCCTCTCTCTGTTTCTCACACTGTACTCCATCCCTTGTCTCACCTTTACACTGGCCTTCCCATGTGGGGAATGAACTTCCTCCCTGCCGCGTCATAGAAGCCCTCGCTTCTTTGAAGTACCACCCTCTATACAAAGCATTTTCTGATCTCCTTCCCCACTCAATTGATTGTACTTTACCTCCCTTACTACTACCTTGTGTTTATTTTTTATTTTTATTTTTCTGCACATATTTATTCCATATATACTTGAATGTGTACATAGAGGTGCAGTTTGGCAACTGTTCCTACGGTGTCAGTCACAGAGACTTGAAAAACACAGAAAAGAAAGTTTTTGCCACCAACGTCCTTGGTGCTATCAAAACATTCAATGCCAGAAACTGGTATTATTTTATCAGTGGAAATGACATTAAAGAAGAGGCACTAGCATCTCCTTTACTGTTGCATCGTAAGGACAATGTGACCTTTCCATCTGAATTGTAGCTAAAACCTTCCATGTGCTATCTCCTCCATTAGAACATGACCTTCTTGAGAGCAGGGTCTGTCTTACTTTTCTATGTGTACACCCAGTATTTACCGCAGAGCTTTGCACATGGTTAAGGGCTTAAAAATGCTTTGCTCATTCATTCATAGAATGTAAGTTCTTTTAGAATTGTGTTTATTTCAACTGTAGTTGCTTTGGGGAAATTACAAAGCAGTTTTAATGACTCCAAGACTCCCAATAGATTAAAGGCCCATCTTTCCAATGCTGCACTTCATTGGTGTTGATATATGCCAGTTAGACATGGAACAGCGCTGACTCTGAAAAGCTAAAGATGAGTATCACACAATGAGCAATGAAGAGATAAATGGAGGATGTGAGCAAGCTGCAACATAACCAATGAGGAACTCTAAAGAAGAACCAGAATAAATCACATCACAGGAAAAGGCACAAAAACCTATTACTTTTATTTGTTTATGAGGCAGTTGGGGTTAAGTGACTTGCCCAGAGTCACACAGCTAGTAAGTATCAAGTGTCTGAGGTTAGATTTGAACTCAGGTCCTCCTGACTCCAGAGCCCGTGCTCTATCCACTGCACTGCCTAGCTGCCCCTATAAAAACCTATTACGGCAGAGGGAAAGAAGGGAGGGAGATGAGCATTGTTTGAACCTTAATCTCATCAGATTTGGCTCAAGGAGGGAATACCATAATCAGTTAGGCATAGAAATCTAACTTGCCCTATAGGCAGTAGGAGGGAAAAGAGGAAAGAAAAAGGAGGGAGGATAGAAGGGAGTGAAGAAGTAGTAAGAGTACAGGGGAAGAAAAGGGGGGCCAGCTAAGTGGCAGCTAGGTAGTGCAGTGGATAGAGCACAGCCCTGGAGTCAGGAGGGACTGAGTTCAAATCTGGCCTCATATACATAACACTTACTAGCTGTGTGACTCTGGGCAAGTCACTTAACTCTAATTGCCTCCCTAAAAAAAAAGGGGGGGGAAGGGAGCTAATAGAAGGGAGGGCAGACTGAGGGAGGCAGTGGTCGAAAGCAAAACACTAGTGAAGAGGGAAAGAGAGAAAGGAGAAAGAAAACATAAAGGGGGGGAATAGATTGGAAAGACAGAGATAATCATAACTGTGAATGTGAATGGGATGAACTCTCCCATAAAATGGAAGCAGATAGCAGAATGGATTAAAAACCATAATCCTACAATATGTTGTTTACAGGAAACATATTTGAAACAGAGGGACACACACAGGGTGAAGGTAAAAGGCTGCAGTAGAATCCAGCAGAACTTGGTACGCAGTAACAGCTATGCTGTGAGATGACTGACTTTGATAGACTTAGCCTTTCTCAGCAATGCAAGGATCTAAGACATCTCCAAAAGTCTTATGATGAAAAATGCTATCCACATCCAGAGAAAGAGCTATGGAGTTTGAATGCAGGTTGAAGCATACGATTTGCTCTTTTTTTTCTTCTGTTGTTTTGTTTTTTCTTTCTTGTGGTTCCTCCTGTTGGTTCTAATTCTTCTTTATAACATGACTAATGTGAAAATATGTTTAGTAGGAATGTATATGTAAAGCCTATATCAGATTGCACGCTGTCTTGGGAAGGGAGGTGTAGAGGGAGGGGGAGAAAATTTAAAATTCAAAAGCTTATGGAAGTGATTATTGAAAGCTAAAAACTAATTAATAAGAAAATTTTTTAAAAAGAAAAACAGAAGAAATAAGATAACAGATAAAAAGTAATATACACAGGTAATTCTATTTTTACTCTGTCCTCTGGCTCCAATAGATATGGGCTATTTGCATTTATGATTTCTTGAAATATAATGTCCGGGTCTTTTTTAAATCACATTTTTTTCAGGAAATCCAATAGTTCTTAAATTATCTTTCCTTGACTAGTTTCCCAGGTCTGCTGTTTCTTTGTATCAAATATTGTACATTTTCTTTCTTTTTTTTCAATCTTTTGGCTTTTTTAGCCCAATATTTCTTATTATCTTATGTAGTCTTTGATTTCCATTTGGTCTATTCTAGTTTTCAGAAAATTCATTTCTTGGATAGATTGACCATTCTTTCTTCTGAGCTACTTATTCTCCTTCCAATTCTTTCCTAAAGAGCTATTTCACTTTTTTTCATCTGTTGCTTTATTTCTTTCAGGTATTCATACAATACTTGTGGAAAATACATTTTTTCCTTTTAGGTCTCTGCTTACAGTTGTCATGGCATAAGATTTGCAATAATGTTTGATACTGGTTAGTTTTTTCTTTGATTTACTTAATCTACCCAGCTTTAGTTCCTAAACTGAAGCATTGTACCAAAGCCAAGCACTGTCTTCTGCTGAGTATGGTGGGCTGAACTACTTAATCTCACTCTTGTTCTTATGCTCTTTCCAACTGATTTTTTGTGCCATTCTGAGGTGGAAGATGCTACTTATTGTAGTTTCTCGTCATATTTTTTATCATTATTTTATCTGGCATGAAATTTTGGGATTTGCTGGTATAAATGTTTGGGACTTGGGCAACCTGCCTCTCATTTGAGCAACCATCTTCACAGTCCTAACCTTCATCTTATTATATTTGGTTCATTTTCTAAACTGAACAAATTTTGTGCGGAATGACACCATCTGATGTCTTAGACATTCCAAAGGAAATTCTGGTTTTATTAAAGCTAATGAATGAATTACTTTTATTATAGCTTTGATGTCAACCCCTAATATATATTTTCTCTAATACTTGACTAGCTGAGGAAACAGCATCCGAATTGACCCTTCAAAAAAAAAAGAGAGGTTTCAAATGATAAAGATAGGAATTTGGAGGGATTAGAAGGAAGTGGTTTATTCCAAGAAAAAGGAAAGGCATAGTGATACAAAGAGAAATAGATACAAAAAAGTTAGAGTCAGTACAATTATCAATAAATTCTTACGGTGCCATTGCCATTTTCTGCAGAAGACCATCCTAACTGCTTTCTTTATAATAATTTCAAAAAAAGTTCCTGACTCCATAAAACAGAAATAAAAACGATTCTGTGGAAATAGAATCATTGTTAAGTTACCAATGGTACTTTAAAAAAAAGTTAGTATGTTTTGTATTTGAACACCACATGGGGGCGTGCTAACATTTCATAAGCAAAGTTAAATTAAATTAAAGTTTAAACTGATCCTGCATTTATGATTTCTGTATATTGCCCTGCTCTCTCATCTACATCCTCTTCAACCCTACCCCACCCATATAATTGTCCTTAAACATAGATCTGACCACAAATCTATTCAATCAACTCAAATGGCTTCCTACTGTCTCTAGGATAAAATATAAATTCTTCTCTGAAACTTTTAAAACTATACAAACTGGCTCTTACCTAACTTAACAGATTCATTGAACATTGCATTGTCTCCTGCACTCTAGATTCAGGCAAACTCTGTTCCTCATATGTGACACTCCATCTCCCATCTCAGTGGCTGCCCTGCATGCCTGGAATGCCTCATTACTCCGGCCTTATAGTCTTTCTCTTCTTTTAAGACACTGATAAAGAGCAATTTTCTACATGACGCCTTCCTGACTCCCCTAAGTACTAGTGCTCTCCTTCCCAAATTATCCAATATTTAATCATTTGGTATATATTTGTATTTATTCATTTTATATTTATGCTATTTTTTATATGTACTTACTGTCTCCCCTATTAGAATGTAAGCTACTTGCATATTAGTAGAGATTGCTTCATTCTTCGTACTTGAATCTCCAGGGCCTAGCACCTTACTTGGCATATTGTAGACATTTAATAAATACTTATTGATTGATTTGATATCTCATATACAAATACCATATCATTTTCAACTGAGGATACAATTTCTTAAGAAACGTTTGCACACTACCATGTGGTATATATCCGTGTATATGTATTCACACATACACACATATATCATGTTTGTCAAGAAACAGATTAAATAGGTGCTAATTATTGCACACATATACCTTATTTCATACATCAAATAGGTTTCTAAAAAATACTCAATAAGTCACATTTTAAATGCATCTGTTAACTTCTTATTTAAAGAAACCCTACAAGGCTCCATTTAGTGTAAATAATCAATCACCCTCTAGTTTCTATGTAACATGCATATGTTACATACATATGTGTATGTATGTATATACATAATATGTGTATATATAACATATGCATATATAGCTGTTATAGATATATATATATAGATATATAGATATATGTACATGTGTTACACAGGTATAGTAGGTCAGATCTTTGATTTTATCAGTGTAGGGAGCTAGCCAAGGAGGAAGCTATTTTTACCAATTTAGTTCAGCTACTTCTCTGAAACTTAAATATATTAGATGTTCATTACACACTGAGTATCTTGACTAAAAAATCTCCAATCCCTCATCATTGGCCCTCAGCTCATGAAGATCATGCCACTGGAGTACCAAACTCTGGCAGATCATACCAAGTTAATATGACGTCCAATATGCACCTTACAATGGACCATGTGTCTGACTTTCAAGGAACAGCCTAGTGATATTTGGAGAAAATATCACCAGAAAGTTGGCCACTAGAGGAGCCTTTTGTTTTTGCCATACCAACTCATGATACCATCTACCAAGGGTCATGACCTGAGCAAGTGGAAAGAATCCCCAAAACAATAAAAACACAGCTCTTTAGTATTGCAGTGTATACTGTGCATATTACATATGTATTAAGAGATCAGGAAAATCTACCCAGGGGTGGTATGACCAATCTCTGTATATAACTATGGAGTTCTGCCTCTTAGCAAATTCTTGAGAAAGGGAGAGCGGGTTGATTGCCATACAAATTAAAATAGAACTAAAGTAATACCTCCTGTAATATACATTTAGAACAAATTAGGTTTCAATCACCAGATATCTTATCAACAGTGTGTTGTACTATAATTTGCATTAAAGTTAGGTAGACATTACCTTAAAGAAACTTGGTTCAGACTTTTAAAACATAAGTAGGATGTACTTGTGGATTCCATTTCCCACAGTCCTTAGGGCTGAGAGAACCTTGCTCAGACCTTTGTGGACATTCCCTGACCTGTTTCCCAGAAGAGATCAAGAGGGCTTTCTGCCTAGTGACATCACCATCGGTAAGGAGGCTTTGCAGCATAGTTTTTAAAATGCACTGAGTGAGTAGCATGACTAAATCTGAAACAAAGGGCAGAAACGCTGGTGTCAGGGACTCTGGCAATAGCAAAAATGGGAGTGGAGAAAAAGAGCTATTTGAGAGAAAGTAAATGGCAGGGGCCTGGACATGAGGACAATTAAAACAATAAGGATGACTGTAAGAGCTATGTGAGCAAGGTAAACAGTAAGGGTAAACTCTATAGACTGCCTTGCTAAGACTAGACAGGAGGTTGCTAAGCAGAACAGCTTTGAGCACTAACCTCCTAAATGGTATCATGAATCTGAAATGGTTGTGTCCCTCTATTATGTTGTGGTTACTGACAAATAGTCAAAAAAACATTTTTTTTAAGTAAGGCGATTGGGGTTAAGTGACTTGCCCAGAGTCACACAGCTAGGAAGTATTATGTGTCTGAGGCTGGATTTGAACTCAGGTCCTCCTGACTCCAGGACTGGTGCTCTAAACACTGTGCCACCAAGCTGCCCCCTCAAAAAACATTTTTTAAAGAACATAATATGTGCCAGGCATGGTGTTCAAGTACTGTAGATATAATGAAAGGCCAAAAAACAAACAGACAAAGCAACTGTCCTTCCTCTCAAGGAGCCCATAGTCTAATAATTATTGTTTGAAGAGGACCAATGACATCATGGGGTGGTGTCCTGACATGCTCCTTAACTGGATTTAAATGAGGCAGAGTTGCACAAAGTTGTCAGCCTCACTGTCTCTTCCTGAGTCATCAAAGTCCAGTGGCAGGACAAAAGTTAAGATAACTGGTGATGGCCTGAGATGCAGTGGATGACCTTGGCATCTGACCAAACTCTAAAGGCTCCACAGTACCTGCTTCAGCTGCCTTCATGGCTGTTGGAACAAATTGTTCTCATCCTCTCAATCCACAGAGGGAAGACATCATGAAAACGACAATATGAATGAATGAGACATATACAGGATAACCTGGAGATAATCTGAGGAAGAAGGTGCTAGTATTAAGGAGGAGTGGGAAAGGATTCTTGCAGAAAGGGGGATTTTAGCTGTGAGTTGGAGGAAGCCAAGGGACCCAAAAAGCAAGGATGAAGAGGGAGAATATTCCAAACATTGGGGATAGCCAATGAAAATGCATGGAGTTGGAAGATGGGTGTATGGTGTGCAAGGAGGCCAGGGTCATTGGACTACTGAGTGCCTGGAGGGGAATAAGATGTAAAAAGATTGGAAAAGTAGCAAGGAGCCAGGTTATTAGGGGCTTTAAAAGCCAAACAGGATTTCATATTTGATCCTGAAAGTAATAGGGAGCCACTGTAGTTGACTGAGTAGTGACATGGTCAGCTCTGTGCTTTAAGGAGATCACTTTGTTAGCTGAAGAGAGGATGGACTAGAATGGAAAGAGGCTTGAGACAGAGAGACCAGTCCAAAGGTTATTACAATAGTCCAGGCCTGAGGTGATGAGGGCAAAAGCCTTTTGCTTTTGAACTTGTCATTTGGTGTGTTCTGACCAAGAAATGGATTGGTGGAGGCTTAAACTTTGGTTCTGGATAGATGACAAACCAAAAAGTAAGAGATCTGCTACATATAAATTAGAAGGTGATTTATTTTTCACACTTCAAATTGAATCTTCTCTTGCAAAACCATTCCTTGTAGGGTTACTTTAGATGGTGAATTTAACAGATGCATTTAAAATATAATTTGATTTGAGTTTTTTTTTGTTTAGGCAATCGGGGTTAAGTGACTTGCCCAGGGTCACACAACTAGTTAAGTGTCAAGTGTCTGAGGCTGGATTTGAACTCAGGTCCTTCTAACTCCAAGACCAGAGCTCTATCCACTGTACCACCTAGCTGCCCCATGATTTGAGTTTTTTTCAGGACCTTGGTTATTGCATAAAACAAGGTATCCCCGTATAGAAATTTGTACCTATTTAATCTGTTTCTTTGGAATTCTGAGGTTTGGCTTGGCTTTGTATTTTCTTATTTGGTACGTGCCCCCCTCCCATCTTCCCTGCTTAGGCTTGAAGCCAGAATCAATTGATCAATAATTAAATATTTATTAAAAAGAATTTGTTATACAGAATTGGAGTTGAGACCTGAAGATAGCATTCACTTAGGTAAGTCATTTCCCCTCTCTGAGACTCACTCCACTTTGCATCTGCTGCTCTCTGGTTTCAGTTCCATGGAACAAGATGCCCCTTCCCAAATAAGCTCATCACTTCTAAACTGGCCACTATGCTGCTCACTCAAGCCCTGAGTGACATGACCTTCCTTTGCCTCCTCTCCTTTGATTGGATAGTGGAGTACCAAACTCCTCCTTTTAAGAGGGCAGAAACTGGATTGAACTCACTCTACTTGGTATCTATGGCTTACCTGCTTTCAACTCCACAGAACAAGCAAACACTTAGCAGAGAGTCTTTCATGCAGCAGGTGATTAACAAATGTTTGTTTACTAGAATTAAAATTTTAACAATAATAGCTCCATTTAGCTGTTATTGTCATCTCCATTTTACAGATAAGGAAAGAAAAGCAGAGGTTAAATGACTTGCCCAGAGTCACACAACTAGCATCTGAGGCTAGATTTTGACTCAAGCCTATCCCTTCTCCAAACTCAGCTTGCTATACACTTCGCCTCCAGATGCCTAATAGTTGCATTTAGATTAACAGGTAGAACTGGAAGGTTCTTTAAAGATCATCTAAATTAGCTCTCTCAATTTACAGAAGGGCAAGTTGAGGCCTAGAGAATGAGATACTATATGGAATGAGCTTTGTGGGGTTTTTTCTTTCTTGAAATTATTTTATATTGTTGTTGTTTGGTTGTTTCAGTTGTGTCTGAGTCTTCGTGACCCCATTTAGGGTTTTCTTGCACAGATACTGGAATGGTTTGTCATTTCCTTCTCCAGCTCATTTTATGGATGAGGAAACTGAGGCAAACAGGGTTAAGTGACTTGCCTAGAGTCACACAATCATCAGGTATCTGAGGCTGGTTTTGAACACAGGAATATAAATCTTCCTAATTCCAAGCCCAATCCACTGCCCACTTTGACACCTTAAATTTAAAGGTGGAAGGGACATTGGAGGCCATCCAGACTTACCCTCTCATTTTACAGATGAGGAAATTGAGGCCCCAAGGAATAATGTTTAGAACATGTTGAAGACAATAAATATTAATACTGTACTCTGTTTTAGGCACAAATCTACTAGAAAAACATTATTTATTTGGCATTATTCTAAACCCAAGCATTCGTAGCCTAGAGAGGGAAGTGTACAAGCTGACATAGAACTGTGTGTTCCTCAGATATCTCCCTACCCCAAGAAGATCTGAGTTAACATTTATAGGAATCTAGACCAAGGAAAAGATCATTATATGTTAAAATACAGTTTGAGGTGAAATACCGTTTGAGGTACTACTGGACTACCTCCTTGGTCACTAACCTCCAAGATTGAAAGGACTTCTTTCCTGTCTATAATCAATATTTTTACTCTGAATGAAAAAAAGACACTGCCCACAGATGGGTCAGGGCACCAATTACTTTAAGAGATTGAGGAGGGGCTCTGATTTTTACAATCTAGCCAATAGCCCACAGATGCTCAGATTCCTTAAGAGTCTAGCTAATGTGAATCTCCAATAAACCCTGTTTTTGGCTGCAAGAAGGCTTGGGTTGAATTCTTTCAGGCAGGACCTGGGTGTTGTGATTTTGGGATTCCAGGACCCCTAACCTCTAGACCACATCATATGGTTCCCTGACAGAGAAAAACTGCCTATACCAAGCTCTTCACCAGCTGGGATTGTTTGATGGTATCCAGCTCAGGGAGGAAAACAAAAGAAACAGCAGAGACCCACCTGCGTCTCCTGGGGAGCTCCAGCTTCTCTGCAGGCCACCAGCTGGAGAGTCTTTTATTCTTTATTGATAAAGGAAGGGGAAGGTGGGGCAGCATGAATCGAGAGCAGTGTCTACAATGTGTCTTTTTTTGTGCCCCTTTCCCTTCCTGGAACTTTTAGCAAAGGGGACAAGGGGAAGTTTTCTCTCCCCTCCCCACCATCAACATCAAAGACAATGGGTTGCAGCTTATGGATGCCCAGGCCAGCTAGAGAGAGCGTGGAATCTCTGGTCACTTCTGCCTTTCTATGGAAACTCTTCCCAGATGGAGATTTCTTCAGGAGAACCCCTGCTCATAAGAGGAGATGGTCACCTCTGAGCTGAAAGACTGAAGAAGACCATGCCAGGCTGACCAGGAGATCTGGTCCCATCTCAAAGCCATGAAGTACAGATTCAAGGTTCCTTTGAAATTCCAGTTCAGAGGTCCCACTCCAGGTCTTTACCTTTCAAAGTCAGTCTTTACCTTTCAAAGTCAGTCTAACAGAGTTGTTGTTTAGTATGCACTAAAGTGCTTTGTCAACCTTAAAATGCTATGAACTCCTCTAAGGTCAAATAGTCTGTAAGTGACAGGACCTGGATTCAATCCCAGGTTTCTCAACTCCTAACTCTTTCCTTAAACATCAGAAAGTCAAAGGGGTAGTATTTGAGAGCTCCCCAAGGGCCCCAGTTGGTTCCTACTAATTCCTCATATTCACACAACCTTCTCTTAGATCTCTTTTAAGTCATAATTCTCTCTTCCCACCCCCTTCAGTAAACTTTGGCTCCATAAACAGTATCTCAGGCCCTTCTAAAAGATGATCTCTGCCTGAACACATCCTCTTTCACTCTTGTAGCAAGTTTCTTAAGAGACCATCCAAAATGGTTGTCAGGGCCTTGGAAGCTCTCTAGCATAGCCTGAAATAGGTCAAGGCCCTCTCCACTTCCCTGGCAGAAGAAAGACATACACAAAAAAGAACTGAATTCTGGGGATAAATTGTTATTCAAATGCTAACAGTTGGCTGTTATTTTTTATTATGAGTTTTTCTTCCTAATAGAAGGAACTTAACCTTCCTCCTGGGTGATTGTGTATTCTCACACATGTTTTGAAGATGATGCTTAAATAATAAATAAAATTAGTTGTTAAATAAATAAGATTTATTTGTTTGTTTATAATTCATTTTTTTCAAAATCCTCTGGTTTTTACATCATCATTTTTCCCCATTATCTCCTTCCCACTCCCAAAGAGTCATTTCATATGACAAATGGTATTTTTAAAGACATAACAAAAAAGGAAAAAAATAGCACAATCAATCAGTACACTGAACACCAAAATTTCATGCAATGTGACACTTACGGACCTCCCACCTCCATGCTAGGGTTAGTTGGGTGTGTCTTCTCATATCTCTTCATTCAAGTCACACTTGATCTTTGTAATTTTGTTACATTCACTTCTGATTTTTGTGTATGTTGTTGTTCTTTCCATTGACATTGTTGTAGTCATTGTGTATATTGTTTTCTCTGCTTATTTCACTCTGAACTCATTTGGGTAATCTTGCCACACTTTTCTGTATTCATCACATATATCATTTTTTACAGTACAGTAATATTCTACTACATACATGTACCACAATTTATTTAGCTATTCTCCAGTTAAGGAGCACCTACTTTGTTTCTAATTCTTAGCCATCACAAAAAGTGCTGCTATAAATATTTTGGTGTATATAGGAACTTTCTAATTATGAATGATCTTCTTGGGGTTTAACCTAGTAGCAAAATCTTTAGATCAAAGAGTATGGGCATTTAAGTTACTTTATTTGCATAATTCTAAATTGCCTTCCAAAATGGTTATACCATTTCACAGCTCCATCAAAAATGCATTAGTGTGCCTATCATCCCACAAACCCTCTGACGTTGACTCCTACCATTTTTTTGGTCACTTTTGCCAATTTTCAGAGTATGACGTGAAACTCCAGGGCTATTATGATTTGTACTTTTCTTATTATTAGTGATTTACAGCATTCTTTCATGTGATTGTGAATATTTTGCAATTCTTTTGAAAACTGTTCATATCTTTTGATCCCTTATCCATTGGATTAGTCTTATACATATTTATTAATTGTTTATATATCTTGGATACCAAACTCTTATCAGAGAAATCTGATACAAAGTTTTGCCCCATTTGACTGCTTCCCTTCATATCATAGGTGCATTAATTTTGTCTGTGCAGAAGCTTGTCAGTTCCATGAAATCAAAACTATCTATTTTATCTGTTATAATTGCCTCTAACTCATATTCTGTTAAGCTGTGAGAGGTGTATGATCTGCTTCTCTTCTAGTTTTTTTATAGTCTGATCTTCAATATTACAGCCATGTAATATTGAATATATTTAGAATATATTTTAGAATATTTAGAATATATTTTATACTTTAGAATATATTTTGAAATATGACATAAGGTGTTGGCTTAAGCCTAATTGCTACCAGACTGCTTTCCAGTTTTCCCAGCAGTTTTTATCAAAAAAGGAGCTTTTCCCCCCAGGTAATTTATGTTTTCCACTTCATCAAACATTCGGTTAATGATTTCCATTGTTTCTGATTCTTGCTTGTCTAGTCTGTTCCATTGATTTATCTCTCTATTTTTAAACCAACACTATATGGTTTTCATGGCTATGGCTTTATAATATAGTTTGAAGTCTGGAAGTGTTATTCCCTTTCATCATCTCCCTTGACATTCTAGATCTTTCGTTTTTCCAAATGAATTTTGTTGTTATTTTATCAAGTTCAATAAAATATCCCTTTGGTAATTTGATTGGCATAGCATTTAAAGTATAAGTTAACTTATATTAGTTCACTTAATTTTTAATTAATTTTAATTTAATTAAGTTAATTATCTTAACTTTTATTATAGTGGCCTGGCCTAGCCATGAGCACAGGAACTGTTCCTCCAGCTATTTAAGTTGTTCTTTATTTTTTAAAAAGCGCTTTGCAATTGAATTTACAAGTATTTTGTGTGTTTTGGTAGACCAGTCCCCAGATACTTTATTCATTTTGTAGTTATTTGAAGAGAGATTTCCTTTTCTATTATTGCTTCTTGCAGTTTTTTTCCCTATTTTATAGAAATGCTATTGGTTTTTGAAGGTTTATTTTATAGCCTGCAACTTCGCTGAAGCTATTGTCTCAATTAGTATCTTTTCTGATTCCCTAGGATTTTCCAAATATGTCATCATATCATCAGCACATAGGAATATTTTTATCTTTTCTTTATCTACCTTTAAGCATTTAATTTCTTTCTCTTCTCTTATGGCTATTGCTGGCCTTTCAAAAACTATATCAAATAATAGTGGGGAAAGTGGGCAGTTTGCTTCACTCTTAAATTTATTGAAAAAGGTTCTAGTGTATCCCCATTGCATATGATACTTGCTTTTGGTTTTACAAAGATGCTTTTTATGATTTTTTTTAAAAAGTCCTTCTATGCCTATAGTTTGTAAAGGTTTTTAAAATTTATTTGTTCATTTTAGTATAAATAAGTATTATATTTTATCAAAAGCTTTTTCTACATCTATTGAGTTTTTGGATGTTTTGGTTTTTAAAATGATTAATTACATTGATTGTTTTTCTAATGTCAAACTATCCTTGCCTTTCTGGTATAAATCTTACTTGGTAATGATGAGTGATTTCTTAGATAAGTTACTATACTCTGGCAGATCTTGTTTAAAATTCTTGAGTCAATACTTACTAATATAGCTTGTAATTTTCTTTCTATGTTTTATCTTTCCCTAGTTTAGATGATCTATTACTTCTTTCAATTGTTATTTTATTTTCTGTGTTCATAAGTCCTGGAAAATTTTATTGCATTATTTATTGCATAATGGTGTTCAGGTTTGTTTTTTTGTTTTAACTTGTACTCTTCTGGGAGACCTATATTCCATAAGTCA
Organism: Vombatus ursinus; assembly: GCF_900497805.2. NCBI lineage: Eukaryota > Metazoa > Chordata > Mammalia > Diprotodontia > Vombatidae > Vombatus > Vombatus ursinus. The sequence continues at coordinate 27,838,550 of NW_020954564.1, forward strand.
TCTCTATGCATCCTCTCTTGAAATCAGTATGTTTTGTTTGAGAAGATGCTTTCTTTTAATGTTTCTATTTTTTGCCTCTCTTCTTTGAGATTGTGCTTCACTTCAATGTATTTGCATTCCCAATCAATTGTTTTCTCTTTTGTTTCTTTGGTGATACTTGTCACCATGGATTCTAGTTTTTCTATTCTGCCAATTATTTTTGCTGTGGTGAGGGTCATAAATTCCACTCTCATCATTCTCATTTCTCTTTTAAACAACACAGAACAGTGTGTTGTGATTCCATATTCACCTCAAATTTCATAGAATCTTCTGTCTCATCAAGTGTTGGATCTTTTCCCTTTGTTTTACAGGATTTATTTATAGAATTAGTTTACTAGATCTGCAAGCTTTATTTCTGTCTGCTGTTATTGTTTTCCCTATTGATTTATCTGCTTATGGTCAGGAGCATTTGAGTTTCTTCTTCCTGAGATCTTTGGTAATTTCACTCTTTTTTTCTTTATTTTACCTTATTGCTCACTTTCTGACTCTGCTCTCTCTGGTGGTAGTTTCCTTAGCAGGTTGAATCTGAAAGCATCATGGCATCTCTTCATGCTGGGCAATTCATGGTTAACCATTCTAGGTCTCTGCCCCAAGTGACTTCTGGGGGGTGAGGAAGGGGGAACATAATTGACCCCAAATGGATTCTAGGCCCTTCGCCTCAGGCATAATGTTGTGTCTCACATCTACACACACACACACACACACACACACACACACACACACACACAATGTCCTGTCCCATTCCCTCTGTTCTTCAGTTCTCTGACCTGGCAGTTCAGAGTGCTACCACACTGGTACCATTGCAGCTAGGGGTTGATTTCTGCCATTTAGAGTTTGGGTCTACAAGAGTCTGGGAGGAGAGGAAGGTGAGGTGCAGAAGTGAACCCTATTTCAAGCCCAGAAATGTGTCCTGCCCCTTTCCCTCTGTTCCTCTACTCCCCTGCAGAAATATTTTGCAGCACAGAGGACTGCCAGGACACTGGCTACCAAGACTTCCACAGCCTAGAGTCCAGATCTCTATCACCATGGAAAGGGCAAGGGTGGACCAGGGTATAGGACTGGATTTTGTTGCAAACCCATAGGTTAGATCTTGGATCAGCTAGTGCAGCCTTGCTGCCTAGAGCATGGTGAGTGGTTGGAAACGGGGTGCCATATGAATTTTGGATAGATGTCAGTTCATGTTTTTTTTAACCTTCTTTTGGGTTCCAGGTATTCAAGATCATGGAGACAGCTGAAGTTGTTTTATCTTTGGCACCTAATTTCTTTTTTTGAAAATGTTTGAGATGTGGGGATCAAAGAAAGTGTTTAGTCTTCTATCTTGTTGGTCACATAACCCAGAAGTCCCTGATACTTACTTTTAATTAAGGATCAATTGATCATCTACAATGTCCATCAATTAGGGAATGGGTAAACAAATTGGGGTACATAAATGCAGTGGAATATTATTGTTATAAGAAATGACAAATATGATCAATACAAAGAAGCATGGAAAAAATTTACATGAAATGATGAATAATGAAGTAAGGAGAGCCAAGAAAACAATATATACAATGAGAACAACAATATAAATGAAAAGAACAATGATCACAAAACAAAATGCTACAAAATCATAAGGAAAAAACATGGCCCCCAAAGAAGAGGTATGAGAAGACACCTCTCTCCAGTCTTTGTGGGAGTAGGAAATCCATGGGTGTGGAATATTGCATATATTTGCAGATTATTTTTATATTGATTAATTTTGCTGTTTGTTTTTTGTCTTCTTTTTCTTTCTTTTTAAAAATATTTCTTATATGTGAGTTGATTCTCTGGGAGGAGGAAAGGAGAAAACACAAGGAAAAATCTAGAGAAAATTTTAAAAGATATTAATAAAATTTTATTTAAAAAAAATACTAGGCATCTATGGTTATACAATGTGGTCAACCAGCAGTAGCCAAAGTATATATGTTGTAAAACAAACAAACAAACAAAAAACCCAGAAGCCACCAGCCTCTAACTACTCTTCTGGTGGAAGGTCTTTGCTACCCAAACTCCAACATGTGGACCAATAGCATCTGTGCAGGAAATTCCTAGTCTTCTCTGGGAAATTCCTATCCATTTCCAGCTCACTTTTTAAGTTTCTTAAAGAAATTTCTTTAACAGAACAGTAAGGTAAGTACCACAAGTATTGTGTCCCTATTTTACAGATGAGGTCCAGGGAGGTGAATGGAATTGTCCTTAGTTCTAGAGCTAATAAGTGCTAGGGTAAGGAGTTAAACATAGGTCCCCAGGTTATTTACCATACCACTGTGCCTCCCCTGCAAGTTTTCCTTTCTTCTCCTACCTTTCAGAAAGATACTCGAATAGGGAAACAGGACATAAAAGAGAAAAAGTGAGACTTCATAACCTCCCCAAAGGACTACTCCAAAAGAGTAACCAGTAAATATGAATTGGAAAACTGCCAGGATAAAGAAGGTTATAGCTATAGATATATGCAAATGAGAGAGAGAGAGAGAGAAAGAAAGAAAAAGAGAGAGAGAGAGATGATGTGTATATCCACTTGAAACTCTGGAGAGAATTATGAAGGGGGTCACTAATCTAGGACAAAGATAAAAATTTCCCATCCTAGTCCCTACTTTTATTGGTTTTGCTTGCTCATTAGAATCACTCAGATTCTGGGTAAGAAGATCTCACTGCTGATCAGCATAAGAGTTTTGTCCTGCTGTTTCTAATCTGGTCCAGGTTGCCCCTCCTTAGGGCGATTTAGGACCTCCCTGATCCTTGGGGCTCACCATACTGGTGCCAGACTTAGTGCAGGCATCCAATAGGCTTAGCCCACTGAAGGACAAAAGTCCCAAATCAAGGGATCCACCAGTCTCACCCTCCCTGGTAGCTGAGCTTACAGGTTGCACCACCACAGCAGAATCATTTGGATTTTAAGGGACAAAAAGGGAAATAGAGTTTACAGATTTTTTAAATCTGTTTGGTTCTTCTTTGTTAAAATTTCCTGTATATAGCCCCTGGGACTCCTTAATGTGGTTACCTCAGCTACACCCAGGTCTATGGTACTGCTGTTATATTTGTCCATTCAGATCCATAGCTCTGAACACTTCAATCATGGTTCTTTTACCAGACCATACCAGATGATTATGAATTCAAAGCAAAGCTGTTTAATACCACCTGTGCAACCCTCAACAAGTCCTTTAACTTCCTTGCCCTCAGTTTCCTTTTCTACAAAATAAAAGGATTGAACTAAATGACCCTCCATGCTCTAAATCAATGACTATGACAAATAAAACAGAATAACAAGGTAATAACAGGGAACTAAAGCAGGCATTAAATTCTTGGACCCATTTCAAATGGCTGCCACTCTTACACATCAGATTAACTACTGTCTCAAAAAATTTAGCAAGAGGTACATATATCATAGAATCCTAGGATTTTTGAGTTTGAAGAGATCTTAGAGAATACCTAATCCAATGGTAGGCCAAGGACCTTGAGGCATCTCAGCATACGAACTAGGAATGTTTAGTTTCTTAGCATAGGAACTAGATGAGCATGGAAACTCTGGACCATAGCTCTTGCTGTCATAAAAGTCTATACGGGATGCTGAAGCAAATGATACAGCTACCATTTTCCTCCCCTCCTTCCCAGGCAACCTCCTGTGCTTCTCAGATCTTGTTTTTCATGAAACTTCCCCAGTGTTTTTCAATACCTTCCACGATGTCTCAAGCTGCAAAATCATATACTGCCTTTGTGAGGATGTAATTCCAAAAAGAACGTGGAATCAATGGCTAGAAAACCCCCCTTCCACATACCAATAAGCATAATTCTATTTGTTATTTTGAGTATTTGTTTTTCTTAATAGTTAAATTTGTCATTTAAAAATTTAAAAATAAAAGAATCTTTTTATGGACCCTCTAGAATTAGACAATTTATTGCCAAATTAGTTTTGTGGCTCTGTCCAGTAATTCCTAATTTCTATGGTGACCAACCAAGTCAAGAAAGCATCATCCTTCTCTCCAACAGGTTTGGAGGGTCAAAGTCCACCTCCTTCAGTCGAATTGAGCCAAGCCTGACTGCCATTTTCCCTCTGTGAAAGTAAAAGTTGACAATCTCAGGAACCTGACAAGCAGAGAAACTAGAATGACATCAATACCACATTTGCAAACCTCCTGAGCATAAAGCATTGGCAAACTGTTGAGGTTGTCCAAGGTACTTGAGATTTGGCCCAAAAGCAACTGGCAAGATGTAAATGCAGACTGCTTCTCTTTATTTCCCTGGTCCTCTGATTAAAATTATATTAGGCAGTAAACATGCATCACTGAGCATCTCACACTACAGCATCCTTTCATTTCTGTCCCAGAACCCAGCTTGACTCTTCTTTTCATTCCCTAGTATTGACAAACAATGCCCACTAAGAGAAGGTGAGGAGAAAAGGGAGAGGAGAGGCTCCTTTCCTTGTTCTCTTTTTTTTGATTGCCATCCTTATTTCTGGGTTCAGGTCAGCACTTCACAGAAACATAGGGAGGGGTGAGAATTCATTTAATGCCTAAGAACTACTGCAAAGAAGAGTAGAGACAGCTAAATAAAAGTGGAGAAAGGCTGAATTTAGAGTCAGAAGCCCTGAGTTCAAATCCTAGCCTTGCCACATGCTCTCTGTGTAAACTTGAGCAAATCACTTTGGCTGTCTGGGCCTCAGTTTCCTCATCTGTAAAAGGAGAATGTTGAACTAGGTAGCCTTTAAGGACCTTTCTAAATTTATGAGACTATGAATTTATGAGATTCTGATTTCATAGAATTACTTAAGGAAAGAAAGGATGATGTAACAAAGCAGAAATGTTATAAGGAAAGGTAGCTGTTTCTTTTTTTACACCTTCAACAAACATTAATTGAGCTTCTGTTATGTACAAGGCATCATGCTGGATGTTGCAAAGGACAACATTAAGAAAAAGACAGCAGTCCCTACCCTCAAGGAACTCAAAATGAGACAAGTCAGATAAGACTAATACACATGAAACAGAAGACAATATAGGTAAAAAAAAAAAATACGTGCCAAAATGTGTGTGGTACATTAAAAAAGTGATGATGATGATGATGATGATGGTGATGAAGATGATGATGATGATGATGATGATGATGATGATGATGATGATGATGATGATGATACCATTTGCTTTAAGTTTTGCAAAGTAGTGAGTGCTTACCATGTGCCTGGAACAATGCTAATCTTTGGAAATACAAATAAATGCAAAAAGAAAGATATTCCTTGCCCTCACAGAGCTTCTGATGGGGGAAGACAACACATAAAAGGGAGCTAAAATTGATGGGGAATTGATCCCTCGGGTATGGTGGAGAGATCTGAAGAATCTGGAGAGAAGTAAAGGAATGAACATGGCTGTCTTTGGCAACTCCTCAAGTGGAGGTTCAGGAGAAGAGCTCACCATTTGGAAAAGGGGGGGGGGGCTTGGGGTAGAAGAATTTCCCATGGTAAGAAGGCTGCTGGAATTGAGGCATCAACCCTTGGGAGAAGCTGCTAGAAATGACAAGGTTTGGAGTCAGGAGTGGAACTGGGAGAAGAACTAAGTAAGCATGGTTGGCATGGGCTAGATTGATCAAGGAAGGCTACATGAAGGAGATGAAGTTTGAGCTGGACCTTAATGAGCAAATAGGATTATAGATTTAAAGCCACAAAGGACTTTAGAAACAGTCAAATCCAACTTCCTTATCTTACGGATGAGGAAACTGAGTCCCAGCTAATTAAGTAGCTTTCCTAAGGTGATCCAATTAATAAGTAGAAGCAGAGTCAGGATTTGAACTCAGATTCTCTCACCTTCTCTCACTTGGTGTCTTTTCCACTACATCATGCTTCCTCCAAGTAGGACACAAATAGGCAGAGAAAAGAAAGGAGGATAAGCTAGGTCAGGTTGTTAACTTTTTTTGTGTCATGGATCCCTTTGGCAGTCTCACGAAACCTATGGATCCCTTCTCCAAACAATTTCTTTAAATTCACAAAATAAAATATAGGATTACAAACCAATTCTACCAAAATTATACAGATATATACATACACACATCCTTACATTTGGATGTATGTGTACATACACACACACACACACATATACTTTTTTTCCCTAAAAAAAACAAAAAACAAAAAACAAAAAACAAATGCATAAATCCAAGATTAAGAATCATTGATAGGAAGTCAGAAAGATTGAAATGAATATAGCACACATGGAGGCTAGTAATAAGACCAGTCTGTCTGGGCATGTAACTCAGTATGGATTTGAAATGTTAATAATAGTTCCCAATTCTATATTGCTTTAAGGTTTAAAAAGCACTTTTCTTAAAACAGCCCACAAAAAAAAAACACAGATCAAGTATCATTTATCCCCATCTTACAGATGAGAAAGCTATAATTCGGGAAAGTTAAGCAGCTTGTACATAATCATTCAGTTAACAAAACCCAGAGCCAACATTAAATTCAGGTGTTAAAACTCTTTGTTGCTGCTGTTTGGTCGTGTCCAACTCTTCATGACCCCATTTGGGATTTTCTTGGCAAAGATATTGGAGTAGTTTGCCATTTCCTTCTCCAGCTGATTTTACAGATGAGGGAACTGAGGCAAACAGGGTTAAGTGACTTGCCCAGGGTCACACAGCTAGGAAGTCTCTGAGATCAGATTTGAACTCAGGTCTTGCTGACAACAGGCCCAGAGCTCTATCCACTGCCCCACATAGCTGCCCCTTCCAACTCTAATACCAGTGGTTTTTTTCAGCTATACCATGTTACCTTCAAATAAATCATTCACTTCCCAACTTCAATCTCAACTCATTGAACATCTACACCTCAGTCCCAGCAGACTTCTTACCCTGGATGATGCCTCTGTCTGGTGGCCCTCTCCTCTAATTGTTGACTTCCTCTCCTGAACTTCCATTTGAGGAAGTGACCAAGTCAGGCATACTTACTCCTCTCAGGGTTCCTCTCCTGACACTCTAGACTTCTCCACCTTGTTGCCCTCTACCCATTCCCTTTTTTATGTTATCTTCCTGCATTAAAATGTAATCCTGTAGGGGCAGCTAGGTGGCGCAGTGGATAGAGCTCTGGTCCTGGAGTCAGGAGGACTTGAGTTCAAATCCGGCCTCAGACGCTTGACACTTACTAGCTGTGTGACCCTGGGCAAGTCACTTAACCCCCATTGACTCACCAAAAAGCAAGAAAAAAAATGTAATCTCCTTGAGAGCAGGGAGTCTTCTTTTTGCTTGTAATGGTATTCCCAAAGTTTAGCACAGTTCCTGGCACATAGTAAGTGCTTAATAAAGGTTCTATTTATTCAGCTTATCTGTAGATCTATCTATCATCTATATATCCATCTATCTTATCTGTCATCTATCTATTCATCCATCTTATCTATCTTTCTATATATCTATCTAGTATCTTTGCACAGACCAGCATAGAAGAGCCTTCTCTTACACTGATCTTCTCTACTATTTTAATCAGCTATTGTTTGCCCCTTTTTGAGATGCAGGTGCTCTGAAGGGAGCTGCTGATTGATAGCTGACAGCTTGATGACTAGGTTATTGAAGTTCTGGGTCTCAGGAAAAAGAAGCAGAAGTTATATCCACTTCTAATTTAGCTAATTTGAGTATAAGGCTTGTTAATAATGTATGTATCTCCTATGAAACTCTTGCTCACACAAAAAATATATAAAATGACATGGTCTTCCACCTCACCACCACTCTTCATCTGTCTGGCCCTGGGAAAGTCAAGTCTCAGATTCTCTTTCTTTCTCTCTCTCTGTCTCTTTCTCTCTCTCTGTGTGTCTCTCTCTCTTTGTCTCTCTCTTTATCTCTCTCTCATACATACACACACACACACACACACAAACACACACACACACACAATCAGTTCTATTCAGGCTATAGATAATTTTGGGGGGCCCAGAGTCAGATAAGTGGTGTTAGGATCTATGTGGTTTTAGACTCAAACAGACAAAGGATGTGGAACTTTTTACAAATGCACCCATGTAGATTGACCTCAGATATGCTTGAATATTTAATTCACAAGTTGGGGGAGGCAGAGGCAGGTCACTAGCCTGACCCTATTCAACAATAAAAAGCAAGCTTTGGGCCAATCCGAGCTCAATAATCTAGTTCCATGATTCAAGGGGAGGTTGTATACATACACTAAGGTAAGGGGGGATTGGGAGAAACACCACATTCTCTGTAGTTCCCAGAGAGCTGCTACTTCTATCTCTGTCTCTTCCCCTTTGGTCGGAGGCAAAGCTCCTCTCATAAGTCTAGGGCATGTGGTTTCTGTGGATCTATCCAAGGACACTCTTGTCTTGAGCCCCCACTGACAAGACAAATTTCACCTTCCTTTCTTCATAATACTGTCTTTCAAAGAACCTTAATCATGTGAGCATGGCAAATAGAGTTATACCCAAGTATGGTTTAACTGTGTATGGCCTTTTCTCCCATCCATAGAATTAAAAAATAAAATACATACTAAAACAACTATCAGATGGATTATACACGCAGAGATCCTCCAACACTTGGGTCACTCACCCCAGGCATGTCTCAAATGTTTCTTGTCATTCTCCCACCACCACCACCCCAATCAGTTGGCACAATCAAATCTTAGGGTCAACTTCTAGCATACTGAGAAAATTTAGGATTTGCATTCAACATCACTTCTTTTTCCACTGACAATTTTTTCACTGACAGCAACCTCCACTCTTGCCCTCTCCCTGTGAATAGCTCATCAGCCGGGCTATATGGAACTCTAATCAATTCTTGCTTCCTAGTCCTGACTGGTGGGTGGAATGGAGTCAAGGGCAGGTCAGAAATGGAGAGATTCCTCCAGCTGCCATTCCCTTTGCTTCTTCTTCCTCTCCTGAAGTTTGCACCCACCAGAATTTCACATTATTTCTATACTTGGACCTATTTTTGGCTCTTTTCATCTGATTCTTACTTTATGGGTGATGCCAAACCAAAACACAGGACCCATGACTTGTCATATGGGCATAAATATAAGCCTTGCTACAAATATACCAGTCATGAGTGTATCAGTTAAAGATAAACACAGTAGTGGTTAGAATGTCTTGGTACCTGGGGTGGCACTCATAGATTTATCAATCACAGAATCATATATTTAGAACTGGAAGAGATTTTAGAGGCTGAGTTCACCCCCCTCGTTTTACAAATGAGGAAATCATAGCCTGGGCCCTTCCTACCTTTCAGTCATCTTACACTTTACCCCCACCCCAACCCCAACCCCACATACTCTGCTGTCTGGCTACTTTCTGTTCCTCACATATAATATTTTATCTCCAAACTCTGAGCATTTTCACTGGTGTCCCCCATGCCTGGAACCTTCTTTCTCTTCATCTACATCTCTCAGGTTCCCTGACTTGCTTCAGGTTTTAACAGACGTCCCACCTTCTGCAGGAAGCCTTTCCCAGTCCACCTTAATGCTATACCTTCCCTCCACTGATTATCTCCAATTTATCTAGACCACATGTGCACTAGGCCACAGCATGTCCCCTGAGGAAAAGTTGCTAGGGATCAGGCCTAGTGTCTTCCATCTATAGAGGGAGTCTATTTCTTCCTGCTGCCACCTCATAGCCAGCCTCCTCAGGTGAAAAGATTTCAGACCTCCAATGTGCTAGCCCTCTGAGCTTTCCATCTCCTGCTCAGTGTAATGTGTACCCTGAGAAAAAGTTACTTAGGGCCAGCCTGGAAATCTTCCATCTGCCCTAAATCAACCACTTCCATCTGTGCCAGCAAAAGATATCTTGGGTCAGCTAGATGGCACAGTGGACTGGCCTTGGATTCAGGAAGACCTGAATTCAAATCTGGCCTCAGACACTTGACATTTACTAGCTGTGTGGCCCTGGGCCAGTCACTTCACCCCATTGCCTCAAAAGGAAAAAAAACATATCTTCTACCTCCTGTTGCCATCCCAATCTCCCACATGGGATGTGGAGAACCTACAGTGCAAAAAAGAACAACTCCGTTTGACTACAAACTCCTCATTTCCTGCTGCCTCTGTCCTTTGAGGGTACAGAAATAGTACCCTCCATGCAATGATGAACATTCTCACACCTGCTCATACCCTTCACATCCTAATGACTCTGAACTCCTACAGATCATCATCAAAACCCCATTCCACACCCCCTACCACCCAATCCCTCATTCCCATCCCCCTCAAACCTTCCGAAGTTTCAACTGAACTCCATTCAACCTTTGCATTGTACCTTCTGGAATGCCTGTTCCATAAATAACAAACTTCCTTTCATTTCAAATTTGTTCCTCTCTTGCTTCTTATCTATTAGCTCTTACTGAAACCTGGCTTTCCCCTGATAATAACATAGCCTCCATAGTCACCCATTCCAGCACTGAATATACTTTCACTCATTCTCCTCAGCTCACTGGTCGAGGAGGTGGGAAATGGAATATCCTTTGTTCCCCATCATCAATTCTAGGTTCTCCCCCCTTCCTCCTTCACTCAGTAACCTCTTCTTTTGAGGTTCACACTATACATATCTATTACCCAATCAAAATCCTGGCAGCTGTTGCCTTTCTCAATGAGTTTGAAACCTGGCTAATAATTTTTCTCTCTTCCCCAACTCCTGCTCTCATACTAGGGGACTTCAACATACATATTAATTCTTCTTCAAATACTCTAACCACTTAGCTCCTCAAGCTACTCATCTCCCACAAGTGATTCCTCCATCCCACCTCAGCTACACAAAATTGGTCAGACCTTTGATCTTACCATCACCCACAAATGTACCACCTCCATGTTCAAGAATTCTGAAGTCCTCTTAGCCAACCACAGTCTATTGGCTTTTCTCTTCTCTCAGTCTATGACCTCCAATCCTTTAACCCCTCAATTCTCTCCCAGACTATCTCCCCTATACTCACCACTTTCTTTTCTTCTCCCTGTTTTGACTCTTGATGAACAAATTCACATCTATACTGTCCTCCTCTCTTGAATTCTTAGCCCCCTTATCACATCACTGATTACAACCAGTCAAGTCTCAAGCTTTGGATCACTCCCACTATTTGTCCCTTCATGCCTACACACACGCTGCTGAACAAAGGCAGGGAACAATCATCCCACCATTCTGACAGGGAGCACTAAAAATTTATATTACATAACCTCAAATTGGCCCTCACTGCTACTAGGCAATCCTACTGTACCTCCCTTATCAGTTCACTATGCCACTCTCCACAGTGGCTCTTCTAAAACTTTCCATTCTTCCTCAAATCTCCCATGACTTCCCCTTCCCTCACTCTCTCAGCTGAGAGCTTTGCCTCATATTTTACAGAAAAAAAAGAACACTGAGACCATTCACTGTGAACTTCTTCTCCCCTCTTCCTCATTTCCTAATACTCAAGTACCTTTGGTCACTATCTCCTCCTTCTTCCTTATTTCATATAATGAAATTACCTTACTCCTTATCAAGGCTAACCCCTTTACTTGTTCAAATTATCCCTTTTCATCCCATCTCCTCCAATAGATTGCCTCCTCTGCCATCCCCACTCTTTCACTTAATTTCAATCTCTCCCTCTCTATTGGCTCATTTCCCACTGCCTACAAACAGGCCTGTGTCTCCCCTATTCTGAAAAAAAAACAAAAACCCTCAATTTGATCCTTCTATCCCTGTTAACTATTGTCCTATTTCTTTTATGCCCTTTGTAGCTAAACACATTGAAAAAGCCATCTACAGTAAGTACCTCCACTTTCTCTCTTCTCACTCTCTTCTTAACCCCTTACAACCTGGCTTCCAAATTTATCATTCCAGAAAACTACCCTCTCCAAAGTGACTAATGATCTCTTCATTGCCAAATCCGATAGCCTTTTCTCAATCCCCATTCTCCTTGACTTCTCTGCAGTGTTTTACATTGTTGATCTCTCTCCTCCTTGATGCTCTCTTCTCTCTACTTATCTGATCACTCCTTCTCTTCCTCCTTTGCTAGATCCTCCAGATCACATCTTCTAGCCACAGAGGTCCCTCGGGGTTCTGTCCTGGGCCCTCTTCTCTTCTCTTCTCTTTCTACACTACTTCACTTGGGTGATCTCATCAGCTCCCATGGATTTAATAACCACCTCTATGCTGATGATTCTCAAATCCAATCCCATATCTCTAGCTGCCTTTAGGCATTTCAAACTGGATGTCCAGTAAACCTTTCAAACACAATATGTCCAAAACAGAACCCATTTCTCCCTAACCCTCCCCTCTTCCTACCTTCTCTATTACCACAGAGAGCAATATCACCCTCCCAGTCCCTCAGGCTTGCAACCTAGGAGTCATCCTGGATCCCTCACTATCTCTCACCCCCCCATACCCAAGCTATTACCAAGACCTGTTGATTTCACCTTTGCAACATCTCTTGAAGTTCTCTCCTCTGACAACTGCCACCACTCTAGTTCAAGCCCTTATCACCTTACACCTTGATTACTGCAGAAGCCTGCTGGCAGATCTGCCTGCCTCAAATCTCTTCCTATTCCAATCTGTTCTTCATTCAGCTACCAAAGTGATTTCCCTAAAGCACAAGTTTTATCATCACACACACACACACACACACACACACACACACACCACTCAATAAACTTCAGTGGCTTGCTATTGCCTCCAAGAGCAAATACAAAATGCTCCATTTGACATTCAAAATCCTTCACAATATAGCCCCTTCCTACCTTTCCAGTCTGCTTACTGTCCAACATGTACTTGTCAGTTCTGGGACACTGGCCACCTGGTTGTTCCACAAACAAGATACTCCGTCTTTCATCTCCAGATGTTTTCTCTGGCTGCCCTCCATACCTGGGACACTATCTCCCCTCATCTTTGTCAATTGACATCCCTGGCTTCCTTTAAGCTCCATCTAAAAATCTCACCTTCTACAGGAAAGCTTTCCCTTGTAATTCCAGTGTTTTTCACCTTTTAATAAAATAAATACTTTTTCTAAGGAAGCCTTCCCCGACCCCACTTAATCTAGTTCCTTCTGTCTGTTAATTACCTCCTATTTATCCTGAATATAGCTTGCTTTGCATGTATTTGTTTGCATGTTATCTCCCTCATTAGACTACAAGCTCCTTGAGAGCAGGGACTGTCTTTCACCTTTCTTTATATCCTCAGTACTTATCATGGTGCCCAACACATAGTTGGTGCTTAGTAAATACTAATTAACCAACTGAAGTGCTGAGAGTTAAATGATTTGCCTAGAGTTATAGAGCTAAAAAGTGCCTGTCTTTTTACATTCCTTCTTTCTCCCTTTGGGAAATGGAACTTTGTCTAGCCAGCCTGTATCAATGACTAATTCCTGGAGGCCTTGACTTGATTCCCATTAAGTCCTTTCTTCTTAGGATGGAGGGAGTCTGGAGGCATATTTCTAGCAGAAGTGTCAGAAAAGAAAGTTGCATCCTATGGTTGAGTTGCCTTCCCACCCCCATTCCCTACTTGGTATTAGCTGGCGAGAGCTCCAGTGAAGGTTCTGTTTGTAATCAGGTCTGGGCAATGGAACTGTGATTGCTACAGATGAGAGAATACAACCATTCATTAGATATCATTATCCAAAAAACGGAGTTGTCAAAGGAAAGAAAAACTGCCAGCTCAGCTGGACCAGGGCACTCTCCTGGCTGTTCACCAAGTGCAAACAGATGCTGTGGGAGCAACAGCTGTCGGTGGAGGGTTGGGGGGGGTGTTGCAGTTGGGGCACAGACAACCAGTGGCCTTCCCAAATTTTCTCCTTTTCAGTATGAAGTCTGTTTGACTTTCTGTAAGTTGTGTACTGTCCCCACTAAGGGGAATCTCCAGGCCCAAGGGGCTCCAGCTTTTCCTGTCTCCAATCTCTGCCTTCTTCAATCCCTCCTCCATACCACTCTGAGGATATAGAACAGATGAGAGAGAGAGAGAGAAGGAAAAAGAAAAAGAGAGAGAGAGAGAACAGTACAATGGCTCTAGAATAGTTTAAGGAAAAGTAGAAGGGAGGGAGCACTAACAACCTGGAGGGGTGGAGGTGGAGATAAGGAAAGGAGTTATAAACAGTGGCGATTAGGAAGGAGTTTATTCTGGGAGTAAAAATTATGCGACTACATGGAGGTGGGAAATAGTATGTCAAGTTGAGAGAATGCCTATGGAACAGAGCATGTATTAAGGGGAATAATGTGAAGTAAGAATACAAAGGTAATTTAGAACTAAATTATGTTGTTCAGTCATTTCAGACTCTTTGTGGGTCTGTTTGGGGTTTTCTTGGCAAAGATACTAGAGTGGCTTGCCATTTCCTTCTTCAGCTTATTTTACAAATGAGAAAACTGAGGCAAACAGGGTTAAAGTGACTTGCCCAGGATCACACAACTAGTAAATGCCTAAAGCCAGATTTGAACTCAGGAAGATGAGTCTTCCTGACTCCAAGCCAGGTATTCTACCCACTGCACCACCTAGCTGTCCAGAGCTAAATCACGAGAGCCTTAAACACCAGGATCACACATTTACTTTTTATCCTAAGGGGAATAGGGAGCCACTAAAGGTTTTTGAGCAGGAGAGTGATATGATCAGACCCATGCCGCAGAAAGATGATTTTGGCAGCTGTGTGAAGGGTGGATGGAAAGGGGAAACAAGACTGGGAGAACAATTAGGCCATTGCAATAGTCCAGTTGCCATGATAAAAAGATTATTTCTTTCTCATAACTGGGCAGATATTTATTAAAAGAACAAAGAAAATATAACAAAAGAACACATGACTCCTTTAAAAAAGCAGATATCTTTTTTAAGTATTAAAGAGAGCTTATAAACTCTTGGAATAATGACTAGTTTTTATTAACATTGGTGCTGCAGATGAGCTAATCTACTTTTCATCCTTATTGAAGAATTTTAATATTGTCTAGACCAGTTAGTCAATGATACGCACGTATTAAGTGCCAGGGTCTGTGCTAACTACTAGGGAGCAAAAGAAAGTTAAAAGATGGTCCCTTTCCTCACAGGGCTCACAGTCTAACGGGGGAGATGACACGCAGACAAAGAGGCACAAAAAGGCTACATACAGGATAAATAGGAAAAAATAAAGAAAGGAAAAGTACTGGAATTAAGAGGGATTGGAAAAGGCTTCTTATAGAAGTTGGAGTTTTAGCTGGGACTTGAAGGAAGTCAGGGAAGTCAGGAGGCAGAGATGAGGAGGGAGAACTCTCCAGGCATAAGAGACGGTGAAAATACCTAATCAGGAAATGAGTGTCTTGTTTGAGGAGTATCAAGGAACCCAGTGTCATTGGGTCAAAGATTATGAAGACCTTTGAATGCCAAACAGAGCATTTTGCATTGGATCCTGGAGGTGACAGGAAGCCACTGGGGGTTGTTGAATAGGCAATGACATGGTCATATCTGCACTTTAGGAAAATCCTTTGGTGGCTGAATGAAGGATGGATTGTAGTGGGGAAGGACTTGAGGCAAGCATAGCCACCAGCAGGCTGTTGCAATAATCCAGGTGTAAGAGCCTACACCAAGGTCATGGAGGTATTAGAGTAGAGAAGGGGAACTATACAAGAGATGTTGCAAAGATGAAACTGACAGTCCTTAGAGACAGATTGGAAAAGGGGAATGAAGTGAGCTACAGTGAGAAGTTAAGGACAATACCTGGGTTAAGAGCCAGGGGGACTGGGAAGTTGGTGGTACCCTCAATAGTAATAAGAAAGATTGGAAGGGGGAGATTGGGGGGAAAGATAATGAATTCAGTTTTGGACATGTAGTGATTAAGATGTTTATTGGACATCCAGTTCAAGATGTCTGATAGGCAATTGAAGATGCAAGATTGTAGTTTAACTGAGAAATCAGAGCTGGAAATAGATTTCAGAATCATCAGCATAAAGATGGTAACTGAATCCATGGGAGCGGATGAGGTCACCAAGTGAAGTAGAATAGAAGGAGAAAAGAAGAGGGCCCAGAACAGATCTCTATGAGATACCTATGGTTAGCAAAGGAGAGGGAGGAGTGGTCAGATAGGTAGGACGAGAACCCCAGGAGAGAGTAGTATCCCAAAAGTCTAGAGAGAAGAGGGTATCATGGAGGACAGGGTGATCAACAACAACTAGTTCTCCAACTTTTTGGTCTCAAGACCACTTTACACTCTTAAAAACGATAGAGGACCTGAAAGATCATTAGCTTACATGAGTTTTTTCCAGGGGTGTGCTGGAGCCAGCTCTAACCAGGTGAGAGCTGATTGCTAAATTTTCATTGTGAGAATTTATACTTCAGAGATCAGAGCTACAAATTAAGGCTTAATTTATTGTTTTGTTAATCATCTAAACTTAAGAAAGTGTTAATGATGTAGTCTAAACTTAAAAGTATGCACATACATTTTTCCCCCAGAGAGCTCATTTGCCAAACATTTACCTGCACACTCCTGAATTGCTCTATAAAAAAACTGCTTGAACTCAGCAGGAGTGTACTCAAAGGCTCAGGAAATAAAATCATCACCAGACTAGAGGCCTGGTGACCCTAAACTAATAATAAAAATAATAGCAGGCATTTATATAATGTTTTAAGTTTTGCAAAGTATTTTATATTCATTATCTTCTCTGAACTTCACATCTTGCTTGTAGCTATTAACATTTGCTGTTTTAAAAATTAAAACATACACAACAGAGAACAAAAGAAAACCTAGAAGGAAGCACAGAAAAACTGGGTTGCTTTGAAAACAATGTGTAGGATTTATTACATAAGTTTTCATGAAATGGAAATTTATTGTTTTATATTGAATCCTCTCTTATGTTCTGTTATGTACATAGAAATGTTCTTTTTTTCTCATTTTGTAATTAACTTTAAAATGAATTTTAAAATTTTTTTAAAAAATTAAAACTGATTCATTTTTAAAATATTTATTAATTCATTTTAAAATAGAAACAACAAACTTGTTACATGTTAACATAGATAACATGCTTTATGAAAAGTGACTATGTTTTCCCCAAAATAATCATGAGAATGACATTGTTTTACATATTTTTTGCATATCTCTCTAATGTCTGGCTTCTCATATCTGCTTCTGCATTCAATCTTTTACAATAAATTATTTTGATTGAAGTATATGAAGAAAATCTAGCTATATACAGATATGTATTTGGAGAGGGAAGAGTATTTTAATTGGCAAACAATATTTTACATTTATTATTGTGGAAAATGATTAGAGATGTTGCTTCTGCATATCACTCAATCAGAGGGTGGACGCCTGATCTAGGAAAATCCTTTGGTGGCTGAATGAAGGATGGATTGTAGTGGGGAAAGACTTGAGGCAAGCATAGCCACCAGCGGGCTGTTGCAATAATCCAGGTGTGAGAGCCTACACCAGAGTCATGGAGGTATTAGAGTAGAGAAGGGGAACTATTTAAGCAATGTTGCTGTTTTGGAGCAGCAAGGCTTTAAGTCAGTTTTGGAGTCAGTTTAAACTGGGAGGGAATAGCTAGTTTTCATTTCCACAATAATGCTCTCTAAGGGCCAGGTGGAAGTTGAACGAAGGTTACTTTAAAAAGCCATAAAGTAGAATTGGTAGGTGAATGGACTGACCAGTGAAAACCGGTTCTGAGGTTAGGTATAGATTAACACATCCTTATCCCAAGCAAAAGGTGTGTGGGCATACCCAAATAAGGGCCTGAGTCACAGACTTGTGGAGAGTGGAGATGTAATTAGGGGCAGAGACACAGAGGAAATTGGGTGTTTTGGATAAGCTGTAACCTCTATAGTACCCAGCCAATGGGGAAACAGGGGAAGGAAATTTGAATGGGGAATAGGGAATAAATGGTGTGCATGTGGGACTCCCGGCCTTCCCAGGCAATTAATAAAATTTCTTCCTGGTTCAACAATAGCTTCGTGGAATTAGTGATATAGATAACAATTATAAAAGTAGTTTTGCCTTCACAGACCTCTTGAAGAGGTTTTAGGACCCCCAGAGGTCCTCAAACCATACTTTGAGAACTGTCAGACTAGACTAAAGCAAACACTGTTTGTTGTATCAGCCTAGTAGCAAGGACAAGGGTGTAAAGGTTTTTGAAGAACAAGAATAAAGAGAGGGAGCATATACTTCTTCATTGTGAATTAAATGAGGGACAATTTGTAAAACAGAGTTATGTGAAAAAAAGGAATGATACAGGACCTCTCTTTCTCTGACCTCTCACAGGTGAGGTGAAAAGAGCACCAAGCTCTCAGTAATTGAAAAGCCAAGAATAGTTTTGGAGAACTGATAAGGGCATACACTGTTCTCCTGTCAGAAGAGAGGTGGGAGCCTCCAGAGCAGAATGTTATATACACTGTCAGATGAACTCATGATATAGAGTGTTTGTGCTATTTTTCTTTATTATGAAGGAGGATGCACTGCAGATAGATTGGGAGAAGAGGAGAAAGAAGGGAAAGGAGGGAGGGGTGCTGCCAGAAATGATTACAATGTAAAAACAAAACTTTATTTTTAAAAAATAATGCAGATAAGAGGTGATGAAAGCCTGAATTCAGATGGTAACAATGTAAGGGAAAAGACAGAATAGACTTGACAGAGATATTATGGAGCATGTC
This sequence comes from Vombatus ursinus, assembly GCF_900497805.2. NCBI lineage: Eukaryota > Metazoa > Chordata > Mammalia > Diprotodontia > Vombatidae > Vombatus > Vombatus ursinus. Next base: position 27,857,122 of record NW_020954564.1, read on the forward strand.
CAAAGGTTCTAGGGTAAAACTCCCTGGAGCTAGAACATTACAGTTTTGTTGTTGTTGTTGATGATGATGATGATGATGATGATGATGATGATGATGGTGATGATGATGATGATGATGGTGGTGGTGGTGGTGGTGATGATGATGATAGTGATGGTGATGATATCAGGAACTTGGATTGCTTAACATGGAGGCACCTTGCATCCTGGATTCTCATAACATGTAGGTGGGAGTAGCCTCCTTCAGTTGGCTACATCTTTAAAACTGGAAGACTGGGACAGTCTCACTCTATTTTCCACATGGTCTTTCCTGCTGCTTCCAGATTATACACAGTTCACCCACAGCACAGGCACCACGAACTAAACTGGGAATGGAGATATCTTTTTCCCCACTCCTCAATTTTTATCCCAACTCCAAGAAATGGGCCTGGGATCTCTATTGGTTCTATTTCATTTGTCCTCAGTTTCAGGTGCAGATGGTAATCTTCACTGTACCCATGTGTTTGAGTCATAGTAACCTTGGACCCAGGATTCCAGGTGGGATGTTGAAGCCAGCCAGCCCAGCAGGGAAGTCTGGAGAAACCAGAATGCCTGGGACTCGAGCTTGAGAAGGGTTTTGGACTTGGAGCTTGGAACTGTACTCTACAGCAGCTGAGCTAAGCTGTGAACCTCCCCAGAGTCTGAGGTGGTATAAAGGGGAGATTAAGTCCCATTTGCTGGGGAGCAAGTTTGCATATTTATGATTGTGCCTTTGAAGTATTTCTTTGTAAAAGCTCATTTGCTAGTTTTTCAAAGGAACTGTGGTGCAAGGACACCATTCCCCATACTTGTAGGAATATTATTGATGGGGGGTGGAGTCAATAGCAGAAAGCCTAGACTCCTCAAGGGGTGTCTGGTACCCCCTAGTGGTACCAAACATATAACATGTCCCAGCAGATAGCAAAATTTTAACATCTACCAGATACCTAGAAAGACATGATCACTCAGTTATAATTATATACCAGGGGTTCTCTATCCTTTATAAACTAACATCAGACTAATACATATAGTACAAATATGAACCCTAAACTACCCTTGAGAATTCATCAAATAAATTGTACAAGACTCAGAGCATCATTACATACAGAAAAGTTGCCCAAACCACCCAGACATAATACTGAACCATAAATATTTGTGAGCAGCACTTTGAATAGATCTTGCCACCTCCAAAATACAGGGAATGAAAAGCTTTTAAAATATAGAGACATAATGGGAGAAACTATAACCATGTTAGAATAGGATGAGGTATATGCTATCCCTATTGTCCTGTCTGCTACTGGAGTTGTTCTGAAAATGCTTTCAGTGAGCATGCAGAAGATAAGCTTGCATCCTAATGCTGTTATAAAAAAAAAAAAAAGGCAGTCATTCTATCCTCCTGCATGATAGTCTGTAGAATATTAAATATAAATGAATAATGAATTAAATGAATTACAGCTGTGTGACCCTAGGCAAATCACTTAACCTCTCTAGGTTTCAGTCTCCTCATCTTTAAAATAGGAATAATAATAGTTTCTACCTCCCAGGATTGCTGTCAGGACAAATTGAGATGATTTTTGTAAAGTGCTTTATTATTCAGGACTCGAAGCCATTCTTCCCCGTTGAGAGGTTATTGAGTTGACCAAAACCTGTCCCATGGGATGTGAAAATTTACTTAAAGCCTTAAGCATTCCTTAGATAAGAAGCCCAAGGAAGAATCTCCACTGTCCTTGACTTCACAGCAACATGTAAATCTTTCTCCTCAGTCATTCTATTTGTGAATCCTCTAAATGTGGGTTAATCTGGAACCTGACTCGGTTTACCTATAGAGTTTGTTTGACTAGGTCTGATTCTTTAGAGGATGTATGATTATGACACTGTTCAGGTAAGCTTGTTCAATTTTTATGACGTCAAAGGAAGCATGGAGTTATGGATCTATCTTCTCTTTAACTTTTATGGCCTAAAGAATGTATGAGACTGCAATATATAAATGAATTATTTCTCCATCACTCTGTTGTAATTTCTCCTATAAAAGAGCTTGTGAGACTCCTAATGGGTATTTAGGTTTTCTCCGAGGCCTGAACCTATATTTGATCCTAATAATAAAACCTATGTTTTTACCTCTATAATTTCTGCTTTGTGGTAAATCAATTTTGGCAGGAGTTACCTGCCACATGAACCCAGAAAAGAGATATTTCTCCCATAACAAATCTAACCACAACCCTGTGAGACGATTATTACAGGTATCGTGATCCTCATTTTACAAATTAAGACTATGAGGTTTAAATGTAACTCTTTCCGGACACACAAATGGGAATTTTCTACAAGTGCTCCAGGTCATGTCAGCGAGAATTTTCTATCTGAAGCCCAAAGCTGTGGTTAGAATATTCAAGTTGCAGATTATAAGAGCTGGCTGAGACCTTAGAGCTTATCGAATCCAACCTCACTTACTTTACAATCTAGAGGTGAGAGAGACTGGTCCATTAACTTGTTCAGTTTAAAATTTTAATTTTTTGATTCCTGCTCCTTGAGTGGACCAGACTAAAGATATCCTCTAGGGATGGCTTTTCAACCCAGTGCCTCAGGTACCTGACACTATATGGCCTAAAATCTTAAATCTTTTTAAGATTCCTGGTTAGATTGAGGTATCTTTGGCTACCATTGAAGTGACTTAAGTGACTACTCCTAAGTGGGTACAATTTGTGGGTCTGAAAAGGCTCTCCTGAGTTCCTCAACATGAACCTGCTGCCCTTGCCAAGCCAATCTTCTCATTGTCCTCTGCATGCACTGGATCCAAAAACACTTCTGGGACATTGGTCATGATATTAAAGTTATTTAAAATGCCCTCACTTCTCTCTGCTTATCATCAAAACTTTAACTAGTATGGCACAAAGTGAACTTTGCACCAAGGCACCAGCATTTGGGGGAGGGTGTGGGCCTTGATCCCAGCGACATCATCCCCATCCTTCACTTCTCAGTCCTTCCAGTCTACATTAATGCATAGTGTCACCACCCTCGGGCCACTTTTCACAGGTTCTATTGCTATTACACCCCTTTCCTTGAGCCCAGATTCCCCCTAATTCTTGTTGGGAAGAGAGACACATCAGTTCTTCTCCTGAAGTGACAATACTCATGGTGCTCTTCACTGCTGTCACTCAACAAGCCCCTCCTCCCAAATTTTTTTTTTTTACTCCAAGTGAAAAAATCCCCAGCTGTGGCTCAGTTTATCATCCAAATCCTAGCCATCCTTTAAGGCCCAGCTCAGGTCTGATTTTCTCTGCAAAGCCTTCCCCTGCTACAGGTAGCTGGTTGGTAAAATGATAGAATATTGGTCTTGGAGTCAGGAAAACTCGAGTTGGAACCTTGCTTCAAATATCTGATAGCTGTGTGACCCTGAGCAAGTCATTTAACCTGTTTGATTCAGTTTCTATAATAGCCTCTACCTCACAAGGTTGATCTGAGGATACTACAAAGTGCTTTGCATATGTCAAAGTATCAGAGACACGTTAAATATTATTACTACTCCAACTCACACTGATCTTTTCTTTACCTCCTATAGCTCTGATAGTCTTATATGACACAATTTTGCACATTATTATATTTATACTGCCCTCAAGGAGCTTACAGCCTAGTTAGAGATAAGAAATGAATATATGAAATAGTGAACAAAAGAGAACATCTGACCCTAGCTTTGCCACTATTTCTTTATGACTTTGAGCAAACCACTTCTTCCTTGGCCTTCCTTTTACATCTGTAAAATAAGAGAATTGGACTAGATGACCTCTAGGCTTCCTTCTGGCTCTACACTCCTATGAAATTATATACATAAAATGCTTTACAAACCTTAAAGCATAATACATTATAAATGTCAGCAGCTGTTATTACTATCACAGTATTACTGCTGCTGTTGCTGCTGCTGCTGCTGCTACTTCTACTGCTACTACTACTACTGCTACCACTACTACTGTTGCTGCTGCTGCTGTAGTAGTAGTACTACTACTGCTACCACTGCTACAAGTACTACTTGTACTATTGCTGCTGGTTCTGCTACTACTACTTACTACTACTACTACTACTACTACTACTACTACTACTACTACTACTACTACTA